>NC_133382.1:21301172-21462317 GCF_049309525.1 Garra rufa
TAAGGTCAATAGAAAGTTAGGAAGAACAGCATTTATCTGAAATAGAAATCTTTTTTATCATTATAAATGTCTTTATCATCACTTTTGATTAATTTAAAGCATCCTTGCTAAATAAAAGCATTAATTTCTAGAATTTCATTCCTAAAAAGCCTTTTTATTTCAGATAAATGCTGATCTTTGGATCTTTCTATTCATCAAAGAAACCTGAAAAAAAAGTACTCAGCTGTACTCAACATTTTAAAATAAATAAAAATAAAAAAACAGTTATTTTAAACAGTAAAAATACTTTTAAAATGTTACTGTTTTTGCTGATAGATAAATAAATGCAGGCTTGGTGAGCAGAAGAGACTTCTTTAAAAAAAATCTTAGTGTTTAAAAAACTTTTGACTGGTAGTGTATATGAAAATAATTTATATCATTTCATTTTTATAAACTATGACTGATTTGTGAAGGTTAATTTAATTTGAAAACAGAATATTTTTGTCATGTATGATTACAATTTAATCTCTAATTTTGTAAAACCATCAATAAAAGTGTGCACTTCAGTATAGGGACCAATTCTCACTATTAACTAGTTGCTTATTAGCATGCCTATTATAAACATACTGGCTGTTTATTAGTACTTATAAAGCAGTTATTACACATGACCATATTCTACGTCCCTAATCCAATAACTAAACTTAACCACTACCTTACAAACTATTAATAACCAGCAAATTAAGAGGTTATTTGAGGAAAAAGTCATAGTTAATGGTTTGTTAATAGCGTGAATTGGACCCAATAATAATAGTGGCCCTCTATAATATGTTCATTATTTTCAGAAGACAAAAAAGACAGACATCTGCTTTTAGACATAGTTACAAATTATCATTTTAAGGTCAAATGATGTTTTTCTAAAGCTTAAGATGTTACCACATCTCAGTCACCTAAAACAAGACAAACACTATGAAAAACTGAGGATGTTCTACAGTTGTTGCATAATTTAAAAGCTACTAGATTGACTTAAAACTGCTATATTTGAAGAACTTGTACCAAGTATCTTCATGTAGTCATCTTATTACTGTGATAGTCTTGTGATATGACCCCTTCCTCTTTCATGTTGCATAATGTGAAGCTAATGCTATAAGGGCACTAATAGGCTGTAGGGCCACTAATAGGCTTCTAAAAGAAGCTATTTAGTCTCTGGGCCAAAGATGTGTGAAATATCAGCTCTGCTACACAAACTCTGTCATTTTGCCCTGTAGGAACTGAAACCTGAGCCATGTGTCTGAATGACGTGGGAGCGCCTTCACTGATGATTAAACCGTAGCAAACGCACACAACTTCAAAGCACTGTGGTCTTCACTCCCTTGCTGTTACAATGCTCTTGGCGGGGAGCTACTACATTTTAAAAGCTGTTAAATTATATCTTGGAGCTCAGAACATGCTACTCTGGTATTCTTTAACAATGCAACCCTTAGGCCCGAAGATTTATGTTTCGCAACGTGATGTGATTCCTTCAGCTGGATCTGAGCCTGTTGGAAGCTAAAGACAAGATTACATTTAGACTCCTATAGAATTGCAGCAGCATTGTGTCTTTCTGTCCCCCGAGGGACACATGCTTGTGACATTAATTAACCTTTAAATGATGACTTTATGCAGAGTAAATCGCTGCAGATGAGATCAAATTGCCATTTTGTTGAAAAAAAAAAAGGCTAAACTGTGGCTATTTTCATTTTGTAATTCACTTATACTTTTAACAGATGCTGCTTTGAGGTTTTTGACAACTAGAATGAGTCTATGAAATTCATAAAGTGTATAGAAGCATGAAGCTTCCATAATTACTACTGTTCGTTTTACGGAAGACAACCGCTCAGGGAATATATAAGAGATTATACAAGACGAAAGTTACGCTGACTGTTCATGTTCTTACACACGTACGCATATTTGCCCCAGAGGTTTTTAACTAGAATTTGGAACATTCCTCAGCTGCATGCCTAAAATATTTCAAGCCAATCTCAACCTATTCCTGCTTTTAAAAACACGTTAGCATGCAGATTCCACTTTTCCCAAATAAATGTAACAAGATATTGAGGTTTAAGAAGCACAGCAGTTTCAACTCATTGTAATGAAATTATGTATGATACAACAAATGCTAATAAGACATGTAAGACGATCTGCAGTCTCTACATAGAGAATAATTTTAACAGCAATTTCTTAGATAAGTGTGTGACAGTACTGAGGGTAACCAGAAGATGTCAGTATGAACACATTGTTTATGTTTTTGTCTCACTAGAATAGATCGTTTATACTCACTGAATTGAGTCAGGTTTAATTTTGACTACATACTACATCCTTACTATATTCTACAGCTTTAATGTTTACTGCTTTATAAAAACTCATGCGTTTATTTTGTGTTGTTAGCAAATACATGTACCTTATATATTTTGAATTGTATATTTAAGTGATGAATTAGTACAAAAACAGGTTTGGGGATCCGTTGTAAAAAAGAGTAACTTGTACAGTAGTTAATGGCTGTCACCATGGACAACAACACTTCCAAAAAACGTCCAAAAATAGGGTACAACAGTTTGTCACTGGGAAAGTTGCCTCAAAATGACCTTATTCACCACTAAATCATTCATAGTAATACTCTAAGGCAGTAATATGCACCTCAGGGCAGTGGTTATGAATCCTAGTCCTGAGAATCCCCAGCACTTCATTTTGGATGTCTCTCCAGGGGTGTCCAAACTCAGTTCTGGAGGGTCATTGTCCAGCAGAGTTTAGCTCCAAATTGCCTCAACATACTGGCCTGGAAGTTTCTAGAATCTAGTATGCCTAGTAAGACCTTGCTTAGCTGGTTCAGGTGTGTTTAATTAGGTCTGGAGCTAAATTTTGCAGGACAACAGCCCTCCAGGACCAAGTTTGGACCAAGTTACACGCTGTTGTACCCCTAAATTAGGGGTGTCAAACTGAGTTCTTGGAGGGACACTGTCCTGCAGAATTTAGCTCTAACCCCAATTAAACACACCTGATCCAGGTAATTAAGGTCTACCCTGTTAAAAAAAAAAAAGCATATGCTGGTTAGGTATATTTTGAAGCATGGCTGCTGGTTTGAGATGGTTTAAGCTGCTCCTTCGCTGGTCATGAGCTGGTTTAAGCTGGTCCTAAACCAGTCCTAAGCAACTAGCTCCTGCTCAGGACCATCTTAAACCAGCAGCCATGCTTCAAAACATACCTAACCAGCATATGCTGGTTTTTTCAACAAAGTAAAGGATTACTAGAAACTTGGAGCTGCACTCTGCAGAACAGTGGACCTCAAGGAGCAGAGTTTGACAAATGCGCCCGAAAAATACCTTTTTTTTCTGACAGTAAAGGATTCTAATAAACCTCAAATTAAGAAGGATCTCACCATGGTTTCTTAATACTCAAGTGACAGTAGCTAGACATCTTAATGGGATAACGAATGAAAATACTGTCAGAATGTACTCACCCTTTTGACGTTCAAAACCTAATACTTCTATCCACCTTATAAGTGTCGGGCTTCCTGTGTCATCCGCTTCCAGTTGTTCTTAGCTGTGCAAAACAGCTCGTTTGGCTTCTTGATACCATATTGTTTTAATGTATTGTCTTAATTATGAACACAACGGTTTGTACAAACAGTTTTACCATTTACTGCACTTTGTTATTCTTCTTGCTATTTCCCTACAGAGGCTTATGAACCGGAAGTCTCACGCATTACCAGAAACAGCTTGCTTCCTCATTGAAAAATAAGGTAGACAGACAACAAGACAAAAACACACCATAAAAGAACCATAACAGCAGTTCATACAAACCATGCACTAAATTTCAAGTCTTCTAAAAAAATATATGATAGCTCTGTGTCAGAAATAGACTGAAATTTAAGAGTCAATGATATTTGCCATTGTTGGTGAAAAATTTGGAATTACATGTGCCATCTGAATCTACATAAATGCAAGAGCTACAGATTTTTTTTTTTCTGATATTAAACTACTGAATGGCTTCGGAATACTGAAACATATGGATTACTTTTATGCATTTGATGTTTATGATGTTGTGCTTTTTGGTGTATAAGACTAAGTAAATTACAGAATCTTAAATTTTAAGTTAATTATCCCTTATTATCAGATGAAAGCAGTCAAACATCTTAAAGGAATGGTTTACGTAAAATTGGAAATTCATTATTTACTCAACCTCATGTTGTTCATCTTTATTAAACAAATTAAGGTATTTTTTATTAGATTTCTGTCCCTCCAATTCCCTCCAAAGAGGTCCATTCTACCAAAACACTGATGTTTCAAAAAGTTTAAAGCTGCATAAAGACTTAATATAGGCTTTCATTCATACATAATGACCAGCACACATGTATAGCACATTAAATATGGTACACATGGATGCTGAACCATACTTGCTTGATGCACAAGAAAAACCCTTTCAACCAACCATTTAAAGGGATAGTTCAGCCAAAAATGAAAATTCTGTCATTAATTACTCACCTTCATGTCGTTCCAAACTAAATTAAAAACCATTGTTCATCTTTGGAACACAAGTTGAGATATTTTGTATGAAATCCGAGAGCTTTCTGACCCTGCATAGCAACCAAACTACCATGTTCAAGGCCCAGAGTTCTGTGACATATTGCGTTGCTGTCTATGCAGGGTCAGAAAGCTCTTGGATTCCATTCAAAATATCCTAATTCGTGTTCCGAAGATGAATGAAGGTCTTACGGATTTGGAACGACATGAAGGTAAGTACTTAATGACAGATTTTTCACTTTTAGGTGAACTAACCCTTTAAGAAAGCATGGTAAGAACCTTTTTTCAGTCTGAGGTATATTTGAATCCTGTGAAAACTTATCTAAAAGACATTTTAAGACTGACATAGACAAACCTTCCATCCCCAAATGTCATATTTAACACATACAAGTGACATTATTTCCACTTCCCTTTTTCAAAATAAAATCCATTCATTCAAAACTCTAATATCATCATCTGGGGCCTGGGGTTTGGACTGTCACACTCTGAAAATAAATACGGTCTACGCTTCTCGCGTCTGATTTGATATTTGCTTAAGAATGCGTGCCAGGCGTCGTGCTTTGCAAGGATAACAGTACCCCGAAATATGCAATATGCCCTGGTAATGTATTCATTTTGGAGCTTCAATAACCCTGAGTCAAGAATAATTTCAAACCTGAGAGAAGAGGAAGAGAGGGCTTGTGACCCAAGCCGGTCTAATGATAGCCACACTGGAAAAAGCTAAAGTACTGACACTCCATTATTGTCCTATAGAGGAAGCTGAGGATTAGAACACCAAAGAATTTCAATAAAAGAAGTGTCTGTTGTGGGGCCGAGGGTCCTGGGGGGCTGCGGAGCTTTAGGCATTGTCCTGGAGGGTGATTGAGAGCGAGAGGAGGGGAGAGGAGAAGCATTGTGCAGGGACCGAGCCTTTCTAAAGGTGGTTATTAGGAGAGAAATGGCGTGGGGGTGGCTGTTGACTCTTCATCTTGTGTGAACAAAGTATCTGGCATATAGCTCTCTCTCTCGCGGCTTTTCGCTTTACGACGGCCATGAATACTCTCGGCGGGCTCGCCCAGACCTGCGCGAAGGCTTATTGTCCGGCTTAAGTGCGGTTTAATTAAGCAAGCTCTGTGTCCTGAGAGAAGAGAGGCGCTTTAAAGTGCCCGAGTCCTGCGGAGATGCCGGGGATGATGCGTGGTATCAGGACTATTGAAGGGGAAAGTGTTTGCTGCTCTAATGAAAAAGGTTTGTTTGGGGGGGATGAGTGGGGAGGGCGGGAGGAGTGTCTCGGCTTTGTCCCCAGCTTACAAAGTAGGGACAAAAGCAGTGATATTATACAAATGCACCCATTTCCAGGACATGATGCGGGGACGGGGGCCCGGAGACGGGTCGGACTGCTCCATCTCAGCCCTGTTGGCACCTTACAAAATGATTTTTTCCCCCCACCACAAAGATACGCATTCTAGTTAAATCCCGAGAGCAGGGGCTTCTGGGTACCGCAAATTTGGGGGTTGCGGACTTAAGCGGATTTTCTCTGCAACTGTAAGAACAAGCTAATTCCTCAGACCTCCTTTATCTCTAACATGGTAATAACAAACAATGAAATGCTGAAGAGAAAGGGCCAAAGGAAGAGGAGGGTGGAGAGACGCAGACACAAAAGAACGAGAGATGGAGGGAATGAAAGAGAGGAGAGACATGTGTGAGGAGAGGGTGGGCTTGGGCGTGTTAAGAAACTTTCTCACTCTAGTGTTAAGTGTGAACGCTCCGCTAATCCAGGTTTTATTGCTTGCCTGTGTCCGGGCCACACTGTCCGGATTGAGTGAGTGTGTGTGTGTGTGTGTGTGTGTGTGTGTGTGTGTGTGTGTGTGTGTGTGTGTGTCTGTGTGTGAGGGATAGTGGGGGTGTACACATGTCCCTCTTTGAGGGAAAGCCTGAGAAAGAGCCGGACCTGGTTACGGCCGTTTTCGGGTCGCCTTAGAAACCCGCACCACAGGGGTCCTCTGTGTATGTCTCTGCAGTCCCTACGCATGCTGCTAGCAAACACATACGGATTAAGCTAACGTTAAAGGTGCGGTCGCATTAGCGACTTTCGGTGAACGTTCGCAGGCAAAACAGGTACATAATGAAGAAGAAAGTCACTTTCCAATCAAGCATTTCTTTATGTTGGTCGAATCGAAAATTTACAGAACGCCATCCTTCCATCTTCCATCGACTCACAGGAAGCCAAAAGGGTCTCTTTCCCAGATTATAGGGGCTACTTTGTGGGTGTGTAGGGTGATGTATTAGCCTAGCCCTAATAAAAAGCAGGAGTGTCCACAAACATGACTTAATGAGGGAGGATGAGAGACTCCTGACCCAGAGGTCAAAGCTCCAGGCGAGTCTCTTTATTCCCATTGATCTGCTAGTGCACTTCATTTCCATGCTCTAGGGCCCACTTCAGTAAATTCATTAAGTGCGATTGATACGAGAATCAAGACTTCCTCCGAAGCACAATGGCTATGCTAGGAGGGAACGGTCTTGTTTGTACTGTAGCTGTGTCAAGCATCTCTGGCTTTTGTCCTGGCTTCACACCGTTGCGGTGCACGCTGGGGTTCGAGTCCTTGAGATTCTAATCGTAAGCTCATTTCCAGCCGGTCCGTTGTGTCGCGGCCTTATGGCCTTGACCTGGGAAATGTGGTTTCGCTGTTGTCGAGATGCCGACCACAGACCGTTCCTCGCCTCCGCTCGTAAATTACGCTCTGATCAGGTTTTCCCAGCCAATCCTGGCGAGCAGATCCGCGTCTGTCACTCTTTAAGAATGCAGAATCAAACCGCTGATCTAGGCAAAATGCAGCTGATGGAAAGCAGATCTTTTTCTCGATGTCGGGAACGCAACACATGCTAAACGTCTATGTAACCTGCGGTCTAACAGGTTCATATCTAATCAGATCAGGGATGGAGCATCCTGTTAGATGCAGTTTATGTCAGAATGACCCCTTCGAAGTGCAGTTGCAGCACAGCTCTGACCCTTTTGATGTGGGAGAATAAAGGCAAAGAACGGGGCAATGGAAATATGACCTCCAGACCACGGTCAGAGCTGTCAGTGTCTCTCTTCAGCTCCTGTGGTGGCTGCGCACAGTCCATGTCCCTGCTGTGAGTGAGACAGATAGATGCACTAGCAGATAAACAGAAACACAGGCGTCTGTCCTTGATCGCTGGATTCGAGGAGAGTTTTATCCAACCACAGCCAGGCAAGAGAATACCGGACAATAACACAAATTAAGCATTCCTGGAAAGAGGTGGGCACTTATGTGAAAATGTTTTTTTGATTGTGAACTGGAATTTGAAGTGAATTGGCCATCTATCTATGAAGTCCTATTAACCAACTCTAAAGCTTTTAAAACTTTTTAAAACTTTTAAAGAAACTATTTTTAAGTCACTTCACAGTTTAAATTTGAATTTAATCCTGCTTTGTTACATTTGCATTCTAACTCTCAATTCTCTATTCAAAATTCGGATTTATTCTTAGTTTTGAGTGGAAATCCACACATTTGAATGCAATATTTACCCAAGTCTCCAGTATTTATACCTGAAACCATTGTAAGTTCAACTCTGTCCCGGCATTTTAGATCAGCCTAAAACAGAGGCTATATATGCATTGTCATCTTTTAGTGCTGTCTCTTTCTCAGTGGCGTCTGCCCTCATCCCATCCGAATGACAATAGTGTTTATGTAAAATGTGCTGCCTTTGGGCCACTGGGGCACAGAACACTGCATGCCTGGCCCTGCCACACCACCTTTTACGGCTTTTTATTGTGTTCCCTTTGTGTCCCATCGTCACAAGGGGAGGACGCGGCCATCAAAATTCTCCAAGACAAAATTCTTCCTAACGTGTGAATGCATGTGCACGCACACGCATCCGGAACAATTAGTTCGGGGCACGGCGTGCTAAAATACGGAGGCGACGTTCCCCGATGCCGTCAGCAGGCCCCGACTCTGGAACAGCTGGGTTTCCTTGATGTTAATACAGACAATGTAGATCTTAATAAGACAAATCTACCTCTCCGAAACTCAGTGGTGACACCCTTTCATTCTTATTCCCTCCCAGCCTCCTCTCTCTCTCTCTTTCTCTTTCTCTCCCTCTGTCTCTTTCTTTCTTTGCTACATTACCAGGGGGTGGTGCATGATTGACAGATGGGCAGGAATAATAATTTTTTTTTTGCGTAACCTAAGGCCATGCTCTGTGATTGGCTTGCCAGCTGACATCTCCAAACCTCGCTTGTCGTTTTTTTCCCCTCTCTCTCTCACTCTCTCTCTCTCTAATATTGGCCCTGATGATCCTAAGGGGAAAAAAGTGGGGAGAGAAAAAGATATGTACCTTAGGGAAGAACCTCAGTGAGAGGGAGGGAATCAGAGGACGAGTAGGAGCGTGTGTGCAAGTGTGTGAAAGAGACACTTACTCTCCTAACTACTGGGACACACACACTTTCCTCACCCAACTCAAAGAAGCAGCAAACCCTGGAGAATTTTTTATTTTTACTTTTTTTTTTTTGCCTTCATTTAAACCCCAATATTGCTAATTATTCTCTTAAGCATCCGTCTGCTGGGACTTAATTTTCAGCCCCTCTCTAGGAATTCTATGTACTGATCAATAGACATTTTCCATCCACACAAGACATACCTCATGGATTTGTACCTGGTTGGATATCTCATGTGCATGTGGTTGTCCAGCTCTCGGGTGCTTGGAGGCTATCCCATCTGGTGGTGAGTAGCAATGATCCCCACTTTCTGCATCACTTTCTCCAGTAGCACTGGGGGAGAATGGTGGTCAGTGATAATTTTTCAGAGGGCAGTAAATACAGAACACTTTCAGTTGACTGCGTGGAAAAAAGCTTCTCGGCTCAGTCCAAAGAATCTTAACCTCAGCCACTGGAGGGATGGAAAAGGCTAGCCTGTCTTTTTCCTCGCTGCCGCGTTTCGCCCGGCTCCATTTATTGTCAATGTTCGAACGAGGCTGTTTTTGAGGCTCCGAGTGTTGTGAAATAGATGCAGTGTGTTTGTCAGAGATAAGGTTAGGTTAAGGTGTCAGCCAGCAGCCTGCTGGATGGGGTATATTGTTGTCTTCGCTAATAGCCTCAGCACTCCAGCCGTGTTGGGAGTGTTAATTGGGGCATTAGTGTGGATGTCCCTTGGCTTGGGTCTCAATAAATTCATTGGGGTTTAACCCTAAGTATCATTACACCATAAACCTGACGTAGCATTGAACATTTATTTTTCTCTGAGTAAATGTGTATTTGTGATTTTCAAAATTTTGATTTGCTATACTAGGGATTCTCCAAATTACTGACTGTACAAATAAGAGCTTATTTGAGGTATATTTGTAGCAATAGCCAAAAATACATTTTATGGGTCAAAATTATCAATTTTTTTTTCTGTGCCAAAAATCATTAGGATATTAAATAAAGATTATGTTCCATGAAGATATTTTGTAAATGTCCTACTGTAAATATATCAAAACTTAATTTTTGATTAGTAATATGCATTACTAAGAACTTCATCTGGACAACTTTAAAGGCGATTATTTTGATTTTTTTTTTTTTGGCACTCTAAGATTCCCAATATATATTCAAAATATTGTCCTATCCTAACAAAACATATATAATTTGAAAGCTTATTTATTTAGCTTTTCAGATAATGTATAATCTAAATTTAAAAAAAAATTGACCCTTATGACTTTTTTGTGGTCCAGGGACACATTTTGCAGCATAATTAATCCTAAGTATATTGAAATGGGCCGCTAAACAGTTAAGGCAATAAAAATCAAGACAGGTTGAGTTTAGCCAATCTAAACAAATTAAATAATTAACTACTTTAATCTCACTAAAATATATTACAATTTTGAATAATATAACAAATACATGTAACATATAATTTAAAATGTTAACATACATGAAAGTTTTCCCATTTGTTCAAATTCTGTTATTCCGATTTGACTACTGTTAAAGCACTTATGTTCATTAGATTTCGCTCCATTCTGCAGAGATCATATTTACCTCCGACTGGTGCTGATATGTCATAGTTCCACTAATTACCCCATCCTCAAAATGCCACTGACCTCACAGGGTTCTCTTGTAACATGAGTCTTTTTGCGAAAATATTTGTGTAGGCGTACGACAAAAGCCCCCCTGGCTCATGATACAATACTTGTCAGAACTAATGTGCTTTAGTAGTCCCAGTTAGCATGTGGTCCCCGCTGCACTCTCGTTCCAAACCACCAGCATCTTCTGGTTTCGTTTATGAAGCGAGAGTTGCCAAACATGCAGTCGCACTCATAGACTTACACACACAAAGGCCACGGGGCTGAGGCATTATTATTTGCGTGGCTTTAGTCGTAGGTTGACATTTAGTGAACTGACAAAGAGCAAACGAGTCTTGAGTCATTGACCTGCAGCTGTTTTCTCTGACAACGGTGTAATATTCACCCACTGACAATGCATAACCTAATGGAGTGAGATAAATTTAAAGTGGAGGGGAGAGAAAACGAGAGCGTGAGAAAGAAAGTGATACGAAAACATACATGGCTGCAGGTTAATGGTTCGATGCGTCATCATTTCTCATCTTCTACCTGAAGGAGTCCGAATGGCATCAGTGACCCTGCGATCATAAAAAATAACAAAAATAGGTGATTAGAAAACAACATGAATGTAGCAGGTGAAATAGACAATGATGATGAAGCAAATTGTGCTGTTATGTCTACACTCATCTCAAATTAAATGAAAAAAGTGATCTCATTTGTGACCCTGGACCACAAAACCAGTCTTAAGTAGTACAGGTATATTTGTAGCAATAGCCAAAACTACATTGTATGGGTCAAAATGATTGATTTTATGCCAAAAATCATTAGGATGTAAAGTAAAGATTATGTTCCATGAAGATATTTTGTAAATTTCCTACCGTAAATATATCAAAACTTAATTTTTGATTAGTAATATGTGACCCTGGATCACAAAACCAGTCATAAGGGTAATTTCTCTGATGTATGGATTGTTAAGATTTGGCCAAGATACAACTTTTTGAAAATCTGGAATCTGAAAATATTGAGAAAATCGCTTTAAAGTTGTTCATATGAAGTTTACTAATCAAAATTTAAGTTTGGAATTATTTACAGTAGGAAATTTATAAAATATCTTCATTAAACATGATCTTTACTTAATATCCTAATGTTTTTTGCCATACAATGTATTTTTGGCTATTGCTACAAATGTAGTGCTACTTAAGACTGGTTTTGTGGTCCAGTGTCACATATGCATTGCTAAGAATTTCATTTGGACAACTTTAAAGGCAATATTCTCAGTATTTGGATTTTTTTGCACCCTCAGATTTCAGATTTTCAAATAGTTGTATCTCAGCCATATATTATTCTTCCCTAACAATATATAAATCTCAATTTTTAAAAAAAATTGACCGTTATGACTGGTTTTGTGGTCCAGGGTCAAAAATAATAATGTGACTGAATGAAACTGACTTAAATAATAAATAAATAATAAAAAAGGCTATAACAGAAAAGAATATAACAAATAGTAACAACAGTGTGTTTTCAGTTGTTTTAAATAACTAAATCAAATGTATTTGTGTCTTATATTGAGAATTTAATTCATCCTAGTCGATCCTCTCCTTTTAATCCCTTCACATCTGAATGGGCTTTAAATCTATGACGAACAGTGTTGCAATAATCAGGCCGATTTCTTCTCTAATCTGTTTCAACAGCTTACCAGGCCGCTAATATCTGACTTTATCCTCTCAAGATGAACTAATTAAGCTCGGTCTTAAGTAGTGAGAGCTCTTGAAAGCAATCAGCCTGTCTAGCTTTGTTCGATTTCACATGCATTACAGATGACGAGCAAGCTGAGACACAATCAGCAGTCACTCCGAATACCAGACAGAAAGGAACAAGGTATTTGTGGCTTCTTCCCACAACAGCACCGCAAAGCCACCATCCGTTCGGATCCAGCTGGCTGTTTCCACCACCGTTCATCTGTTATCTATCAAAACTTCAGCTCGGTTACAACACAACAGCTCAGAAGAGGCCTGACCTCAGATGATCAAGTCACGACTTGACCTGGAAACACTTTTCAGTAGCTTTTATTATCTGGAGTACCTGTCAAAATATTGGAAACTGTTTAAACCCATATACACTATTAAATATTAGAGATGTTATTAGAGAATGGTTACTGGAATTAAATTAAATAAATATTGCCTGAGAAGTCAATCAAATTTGGCATTCTGTGCACAGCCAACCTTTATAAGTACAAGCTAAAAAATGAGCTAAACTTGGTCATGCTAAGCTGCTCTTTTTGTTATCCCAACAATGTGGCTCGCAGTTAAGGATATATAGGCTTTTATTCTTATGTTCTCAATAGGAAAGAGCTCTTTCAGACGGAAACGTGCACAAACACTTAACGTAAAACTCTAATTCTGAATTGATTAAAATTCGGAAAACTCTTTTTCGGAGAGAATAGGCATGAAGGAGACAGCATCGGGAGGCCGGTAAGCATTCTGACCTGCTCTGGTCTCCTGCTGGCTTCAATGGGACTTGACTCATCTCTGCGAGAGAGGAATGTCATTATACACCCTTCATACCAAACCCCCCCTGCATGTCAGCCGGTGTCACTGCTTTAATGATACCGCAAGAAAATCCACCAGCTGCAATTCAGTGTGAAAAGATCAAGGATGTTCGGGGATAATGGGGGCCACTTAGGAAAAGGAGGGTGAAACAGATAGCCTGGTCAGAAGAGTATTAGTTTTCAGTGTATTGGTTCAGTATCAGTTGCAAACCAATCAATTGTATAGTTGGGATGATTTTGGTACACTGGAAAAAAGTAGTGGTTACTTTAACAATTCTTTTTATAAACAATAAGTATAAATAAAACTGAACATATGCTCCAAAAATCTATTTTACTTACTACTTTAAATCAGTTTTTGTTTTTGACTTGTGGGCTCCGCCTACCATGAAATCTCATTGGTCCAAAATTCCAACCTGATCTCATGACGAAAACATAACTGTTGGAACTTTTTCGCAAGACATGAAATACGTACCACCATGTACGTTTCATTTAAAATGTCCAATGAGTGGGGCTAAAAGTGTTTTTTCCTCAGAACAGATGAACGCACATACACTGTAAAAAGTTTTCAACAGATTTAACTTAAAAACCTAAGTTCAGCAGTTGCCTTAAGTTTTTAAGTTAAATCCGCTTAAAACTACAAGTCATTTTAACTTATTACAATACAAATTAGTTGATTTAACTTGTGAGTTTAAATGATTTAACTTGATTTAACTTAACATTTTAAGGCAGCTGCTAAACTGAAGTTTTTACGTTGAAACTGGTGAAAACTTTTTACAGTGTATGGTACGTTTTATGCGACGTTGGTTTTCACCGCAGTTCTGCCTTGAAATGTCCGTTGAGTGGCGCTTTAACTCTAATGCACTGTGACGTTTTAAAATAACGTAGCATCTGTACTACACCTGAACCTACCTGATAGTATGAACAAAAGCGAATGTGATGTAAAAACGCAATCGCAAGCATGCCGTTTTAGCTTGTTTTTCAATCTCTTTCAGCTCTTTCATTGTGAGGCATGTTTTTTACGGGATTCGTACCCAAGGATTCCGCATCCTAAGTCAAATTCCGTGCCAGCAGAGCTACTGAGTAAGCTTTTAATGTCCAGAAAGGGAAATATAGAGCTGTAATCATGACTGTGTACGAAAACGATTACAAGTGCTTGCTGTTTTACAGTTTCTAGTGTTTATTTCTGTTGAAAAATGAAGTGATATGTACTTATTGGTACATATTTTGCCTATTGCAAAAAAGTTCTCATAGGTACGTTTTCGTCATGAGATCAGGTAGTGAAATCTCCACATAATTGTTTATTAAAGGGATAGTTCATCCAAAAATTAAAATTCTGTTATTGTCCAAACCTGTAATACCTGTAAATTCATCTTCAGAACACAAATTTAGATATTTTTGTTTATGAGAGCACCAAGACATATGCGACTTTTGTTCAAAGACTGACACGGAAAAGAAGAAATTGTTGTTATTTTGCACACAAAAAGTATTCTCGTAGCTTCATAACATTACGGTTGAACCACTGATGTCATATGGACTATTTTTATGATGCGTTGCTGTCTATGCAAGGTCAGAAAGCTCTCGGATTTCATCGAAAATATCTTAATTTGTGTTCTGAAGATGACAGAAGGTCTTACGGGTTTGAAACAACATGAGGGTTGTGAATTAATTACAGAATTTTCATTTTTGGGTAAACTATGGCTTTAAGTACTAACTATAACTTCTGATTGCCTGAGATTTTGTCACAATGCAGTTTCGCATTCAGTCTAGAATGATTATTTGCTTGTTAGGACACAGAGGAAGGTTTAATACTCCAGTGTTTTGTCTGACTGGCACAAAGGTGCCTTATTGAATAAACTGGATTAAACAGAAGAATGCACAGTTACCCTCATTCAGGGTCCGATGATGAATAGGTACAGACTACACCTGTGCTCTCTGGATCATCCAGACAACCTGAGGTTATCTTTGAAGTCATCCTATCACACACACACTTTAAATAGTGACAGTGGATGAAACAGAGATGGCTGGTGTGTATCTAAAAAGAGTAAGAGAAAAAAGTCGGTTTATTTAAAGGGACAGTTCACTCAAACAAGAAAATTGTGTTATCATTTACTCACTCTCATGTCGTTCCAAATGACTTTCCTTTTTCCATAGAAGTGAAAGGAGAGTTTCTAAAACCTGAATCATTCAGACCAGTCTTGTGAATTGAATGAACAGATTCACTAACAAGATCTGATAAAAAAGGATTGGTTTGCTAAGCGTAATTCTCTCATTAAAGGTAAATCTGTGAAGTTTTAGAAGAAAAGCTACAAAATATTAATTATTTTCAAACACTGTAATAGCAATAAAAGTACAGTGTACACTGCACCATCTGTAGTTACCACATTTTGACATTTGGCTAATGTTTGGTCAGGCTTCCGAATGGAATTGGAAAAACCATTTTGGCTCTAGTGAAAACCAAACTTCTACGTCCATCTCAGTTCTCTCAGAAGGGCTTTAGGGAGTTGTGTAATACAGCACAATTTTAATCAAAAGTGTCAGGTCACTTACGTAGGGACTGCCGGCGCAGTCAAAGCTCTTTGACAGCTCCACTAGTCGAACAGTGACAGGCAGCAGCTCCCGCAGACAGAGCCACGGAGCCGTAACGTCACAGTAGTTTCCGTACTACAGCACCAGGCCAACAGTTTCAAGATTTAGGTCTAGGACAGAGCTAATGACAACAGAACTCATCATACTGTCCTTACGTCACTTGGAGCCTTGCAAAAATAGTAGCACCAAATATAAAACTCATTCCCCTGCTGGAAAATCAAGTATGGTAGTATTTTTGGCATGTGGTATCTGGTTTAGGCTTGTCATTAACCAGCTACTAGCTGATGTAACTGGCTTCAGGAAGTCTAGCTGAATTACCAGTAAGAAACCAGCTATTATGTTTCATAACACCAGCTTAAGATTGATTTTCAGGGCAATTTGGAGTGTGATATATTACACACACAAAATAACAATCTAAGCAGTTTTCCCAAATTATAAACTATAATCAACAGTACTAAATAATGAAGTCTTAACTAATAAATCTATGTAATTGTAAAATAATGTATGTATTTTTATATATATACACACTACCAGTCAAAAGTTTTTGAACAGTAAGAATTTTAATGTTTTTTTTTAAAGAAGTCTCTTCTGCTCACCAAACCTGCATTTATTTGATCCAAAGTACAGCAAAAACTGTATTTTTTTTTTTATTTGGTGCTCAGTCTTAAGTAGCATGGGGTATATTTGTAGCAAAGTTTGCATGGGTCAAAATTATCAGATATTATTGGACATTATTAGGATATTAAGCAAAGATCGTGTTCCATGAAGATATTTAGTAAATTTCCTACCTTAAATATATTAAAATGTAATTTTTGATTAGTATAATGCATTGCTAAGAACTTCATTTGGACAACTTTAAAGGCGATTTTCTCAATATTTAGATTTTTTTGCTCCCTCAGATTTCCAGATTTTCAAATAGTTGTATCTAGGGCCATATATTGTCTTATTCTAACAAACCATACCGTAATGGAAAGCTTATTTATTCACTTTTTATTTTATTTTATTACCTTTATGACTGGTTTTGTGGTCAAGGGACACATTTAATATTATTACTATGTTGAAAACAGCAGAGTAGAATTTTTTCAGGTTTCTTTGATGAATAGAAAGAAGAACATAACTTATCTTAAATATAAATCTTTTGTAACATTATAAATGCCTTTACCATCACTTTTAAACTTTTAAAGCAATCTCGTTAAATAAAGGTATTAATTTCTATAAGCTCTTTGCCAAAAAAAGTGTGTCAATATTGTATAATGTTACAAAAGCTTTTTATTTTAGGCATAGCTGATCTTTGGATCTTTCTATTCATTAAAGACTCCTGAAAAAAAGGTACTCAACTGTTTCAAATATTGATAATAATAATAATAATAATAATAAATGTTTCTTGAACAGAAAATCAGCATATTAGAATGATTTCTGAAGGATCACGTGACAAGACTGTAGATATGATGCTAAAAATTTACCTTTGTTCGCAGGAATAAATTACATTTTTAAATATATTAAAAGCAGTTATTTTAAATAATAAAAATATTTCACAATATTACTGCTTCTGCTGTATTTTGGATCAAATAAATGCAGGCTTGATGAGAGGATGAGAATTCTTAAAAAACAAAACAAAAAAAAAAAACATTAAAAATTTTACTGTTCAAAAACTTTTGACTAGCTTATTTTTCATGAAAATTCAGAGTTTTAGTCCTAACCGCATTTCAGGAACTAACCAAACTATCCAACTTGCCAAACCAAGCTGTAAACACATTATCCTCTGAGTAACATTCAATAGGCTACAACATGACAAAGAATATAAGCTTTATTAACAATAATGAAAAACATATCTAAAAAGTATACTTTTAGCCATAGAGGAACTAAACTAAGTAAATGTCCATACTGAGAATGCTGGCCTAGATCTACTGTCTGGTCTCAATGACTTTAATATGGTTGCAACTACTACCTCTTGTCCTTTCAGTATGCTTCTTAAGCTAGGTAGCTAGCTAGCATTTGCATCTTGCATTTGATTCTGCCCACAAAATGTGCTGAAAACCATTTCTCACATTGAAATAAACAACATATTTTGGAACTACAGTTATTTCAGTCGTTATATCAGTGTGTGGGCACCTCCCACGAAAAATTCACAGAAAGCAGACACCCACAATGCACTAATCAATGACACATTTGGAGCAATGCGTTGTTGATTAGAATATGAATACTCTAGTGTAACTTCTTTCACTAGCAAGGGTACATGGGGTGTCATCAGGAACAGAACTGAGAGAACTGAGAGAGAAAAACAGGTTTGAACATTTTTCATGGATTCTGACTTTTATCTGATAAGCCCAGAGCGTTTGAAATGCCAGTCAAAAGTGTGGCGGGAAAAAACCTGAACTGTTGACGGAGCTTGTGTTCCTGTTCTGACAGAATGACTGGGGAAAAGCCCCATCCTCAGGCTAACAATCCTCTCTCGCTCTCTCCCAAAGTTGGTGGAAAATAAGCTCAAGTCATAATAAGGCAACTGACCAAAATTAAAGCAGCATATAATTAAACTGAAATGGATACAACTTGGAATGTTTGATAAAATTCCAAATATGATTTTGAAAATTCAAGTGATGCTTTCCATAAATACTGTAATGTACCACAAGACTCTGAAATGGAGAACATACTGTATTGCCTAGTGGGAAATTGTAAATTAATCAACTGTAGACCTGACATTTAAATTGGAGGCGTTTGTTCAATTGCGCAAATGTTCCATCATTCAATAGAGGAATTGATCATGACAAGGTGATTCTCTCTCTAATCCCTTTCTCCCTGGTTCTCTCTTTCTCTCTGAACCTCTTCTCAGTCATGCAGCCTAAGGCACACATGCTTTCCATACATTTGACACAAAAAGGTGTGTGTTATTTTCCAAAAATCTCTTAATACGTCAAGTATGAGTTGAGGGAAACCTAACAGTACAAAGATCTTTAAGCAGGCTGTCGATCTTGACCAACATTTGGGATTTGAATAAACCATGACTTTAATCCCTTTGCTGAGATGTCAAAGTTGTGACAGAGCGCACGCTGCTCAGACAGGCATGGGTGCATTATGGGAGTGCACTAAGTGCTAAAGTGTGATGAGACATGAGAGTACTTGATAAAGCTTTATATTTGAATGAGCGGCCTAAATGTTAAGATCTCTGGTTTAACGCACACCTCGGTGTATCTCCAAGCAGCTTTCAAATAAAGCAGAAGCTGGCCAGGAATGTGTGGTGAATGTTCCCTGACCTGTCTGGGGCCTGGGGTAGCAGGCCAAAGCTGTGGCCTTGTAATGAACTCAAACACAGCTTTAACAAGGCATCAACCTCAAAAGCTCCAGGGTTCGGATGTCACAAACTCACAAGTTCAAAGAGTTTCTTATTTCTTCTGCCTCTGGACAAAAACAGAACACTCAGCAGTGTGGTCATAGACAGGTGCCTCATCTCCAAAACTTTTTGGGAGAATTCATGAGAGCTGAAACAGTTGGAGAGTGATATTAAAATATGCTTTGTCTAGGGTTGTTTTATTTGGAGGGCAAGCCAAAACAGTAGCTTGAGGAGATCTTGCTAAGATAAAAATTATGATAGCATTTACTCACCCATGTCATTTTAAACATATAGGACTCTGTTCCATACGTCTTTCATCTCTGAAACAGAAAAGGAGAAATTCTGGGAAAAAATGTACAAAATTAGACTTTACTTCATTTGCCCCCTGGATTTGACTTAATGTTTATTAGTCAAATTAGTCAATGTTTAATGTCAAATACTTAAATTATACATGTAAAAAACAAGAGCTCATAGGGCTGCAATATTATGACAAAAATCATTATTGTAGATTATTGCTCTTTATATTGTAATAATGATTATTAATATTGATATAGAAAACAATATAAAACATTTTTGTTTCATCACATTCTGGCTTTACAAACATGTTCGTCCATGACGTTAGCCAAGTCTAGCCCAAGTTATGTACAAACTCCTGTTACAATCACTGAAGCTACGAAATTAATCTTTTTTACATCTGTATCTGCAATTTTTTGTTGTTTATAATGAGGGAATTTGCGAATGTACGCACTCAACAACAGCTCCAGAGTTTTCTGACTAATCTAAGCGCCTCTGACTGGAATTGCAAGTTCAACAGAAACGTGTTTGACAGGTTATAAGGCTCAATGCTGCACAAAACGATCTAAATGTAATTTTGCGAATTGACACTTTTCATTCATTTTCTTACTTCATTTTAATTGCAACAGCCACAATACATTGTTTAATTGTGAAGGGGCTTTTTTTGCTCTTTTGTCTTGAATTTACGGAGCAGTTTTGTTCATTTTGTTGATTCATAAACGATCTGATTGGTGCATTTTCTTGACTAATCTAAGCACTTCTGATTGGTGCGTTTTCAGCGCTGACTAATCTAAGCGCATCTGATTGGCGCCTTTTCAGCGTTGACTAATGTTAGCACTTTTTATTGGTGCGTTTTCAGTGCTGACTAATCTAAGCGCATCTGATTGGTGCGTTTTCAGTGCTGACTAATCTAAGCACTTCTGATTGGTGCGTTTTCAGTGCTGACTAATCTAAGCACTTCTGATTGGTGCGTTTTCAGCGCTGACTAATCTAAGCGCATCTGATTGGTGCGTTTTCAGCGCTGACTAATCTAAGCGCATCTGATTGGTGCATTTTCAGCTCTGACTAATCTAAGCGCATCTGATTGGTGCATTTTCAGCGCTGACTAATCTAAGCACTTCTGATTGGTGCGTTTTCAGCGCTGACTAATCTAAGCGCATCTGATTGGTGCGTTTTCAGCGCTGACTAATCTAAGCGCATCTGATTGGTGCATTTTCAGCTCTGACTAATCTAAGCGCATCTGATTGGCGCCTTTTCAGCGTTGACTAATGTTAGCACTTTTTATTGGTGCGTTTTCAGTGCTGACTAATCTAAGCGCATCTGATTGGTGCGTTTTCAGTGCTGACTAATCTAAGCACTTCTGATTGGTGCGTTTTCAGTGCTGACTAATCTAAGCACTTCTGATTGGTGCGTTTTCAGCGCTGACTAATCTAAGCGCATCTGATTGGTGCGTTTTCAGCGCTGACTAATCTAAGCGCATCTGATTGGTGCATTTTCAGCTCTGACTAATCTAAGCGCATCTGATTGGTGCATTTTCAGCGCTGACTAATCTAAGCACTTCTGATTGGTGCGTTTTCAGCGCTGACTAATCTAAGCGCATCTGATTGGTGCGTTTTCAGCGCTGACTAATCTAAGCGCATCTGATTGGTGCATTTTCAGCTCTGACTAATCTAAGCGCATCTGATTGGCGCCTTTTCAGCGTTGACTAATGTTAGCACTTTTTATTGGTGCGTTTTCAGTGCTGACTAATCTAAGCGCATCTGATTGGTGCGTTTTCAGTGCTGACTAATCTAAGCACTTCTGATTGGTGCGTTTTCAGTGCTGACTAATCTAAGCACTTCTGATTGGTGCGTTTTCAGCGCTGACTAATCTAAGCGCATCTGATTGGTGCGTTTTCAGCGCTGACTAATCTAAGCGCATCTGATTGGTGCATTTTCAGCTCTGACTAATCTAAGCGCATCTGATTGGTGCATTTTCAGCGCTGACTAATCTAAGCACTTCTGATTGGTGCGTTTTCAGCGCTGACTAATCTAAGCGCATCTGATTGGTGCGTTTTCAGCGCTGACTAATCTAAGCGCATCTGATTGGTGCATTTTCAGCTCTGACTAATCTAAGCGCATCTGATTGGCGCCTTTTCAGCGTTGACTAATGTTAGCACTTTTTATTGGTGCGTTTTCAGTGCTGACTAATCTAAGCGCATCTGATTGGTGCGTTTTCAGTGCTGACTAATCTAAGCACTTCTGATTGGTGCGTTTTCAGTGCTGACTAATCTAAGCACTTCTGATTGGTGCGTTTTCAGCGCTGACTAATCTAAGCGCATCTGATTGGTGCGTTTTCAGCGCTGACTAATCTAAGCGCATCTGATTGGTGCATTTTCAGCTCTGACTAATCTAAGCGCATCTGATTGGTGCATTTTCAGCGCTGACTAATCTAAGCACTTCTGATTGGTGCGTTTTCAGCGCTGACTAATCTAAGCGCATCTGATTGGTGCGTTTTCAGCGCTGACTAATCTAAGCGCATCTGATTGGTGCATTTTCAGCTCTGACTAATCTAAGCGCATCTGATTGGTGCATTTTCAGCGCTGACTAATCTAAGCGCATCTGATTGGTGCGTTTTCAGCGCTGACTAATCTAAGCGCATCTGATTGGTGCATTTTCAGCTCTGACTAATCTAAGCGCATCTGATTGGTGCGTTTTCAGCGCTGACTAATCTAAGCGCATCTGATTGGTGCATTTTCAGCTCTGACTAATCTAAGCACTTCTGATTGGTGCGTTTTCAGCGCTGACTAATCTAAGCGCATCTGATTGGTGCATTTTCAGCGCTGACTAATCTAAGCGCATCTGATTGGTGCGTTTTCAGCGCTGACTAATCTAAGCGCATCTGATTGGTGCATTTTCAGCGCTGACTAATCTAAGCGCATCTGATTGGTGCGTTTTCAGCGCTGACTAATCTAAGCGCATCTGATTGGTGCATTTTCAGCTCTGACTAATCTAAGCACTTCTGATTGGTGCGTTTTCAGCGCTGACTAATCTAAGCGCATCTGATTGGTACGTTTTCAACGCTGACTAATCTAAGCGCATCTGATTGGTGCATTTTCAGCTCTGACTATTCTAAGCGCATCTGATTGGTGCGTTTTCAGCGTTGACTAATGTTAGCACTTTTTATTGGTGCGTTTTCAGTGCTGACTAATCTAAGCACTTCTGATTGGTGCGTTTTCAGCGCTGACTAATCTAAGCGCATCTGATTGGCGCCTTTTCAGCGTTGACTAATGTTAGCACTTTTTATTGGTGCGTTTTCAGTGCTGACTAATCTAAGCGCATCTGATTGGTGCATTTTCAGTGCTGACTAATCTAAGCACTTCTGATTGGTGTGTTTTCAGTGCTGACTAATCTAAGCACTTCTGATTGGTGCGTTTTCAGCGCTGACTAATCTAAGCGCATCTGATTGGTGCGTTTTCAGCGCTGACTAATCTAAGCGCATCTGATTGGCGCCTTTTCAGCGTTGACTAATGTTAGCACTTTTTATTGGTGCGTTTTCAGTGCTGACTAATCTAAGCGCATCTGATTGGTGCATTTTCAGTGCTGACTAATCTAAGCGCATCTGATTGGCGCCTTTTCAGCGTTGACTAATGTTAGCACTTTTTATTGGTGCGTTTTCAGCGCTGACTAATCTAAGCACTTCTGATTGGTGCGTTTTCAGCTCTGACTAATCTAAGCACTTCTGATTGGTGCGTTTTCAGCTCTGACTAATCTAAGCACATCTGATTGGCGCCTTTTCAGCGCTGACTAATCTAAGCACTTCTGATTGGTACGTTTTCAGCTCTGACTAATCTAAGCACATCTGATTGGTGCGTTTTCAGCGCTGACTAATCTAAGCACATCTGATTGGCGCCTTTTCAGTGCTGACTAATCTAAGCACATCTGATTGGTGCGTTTTCAGCTCTGACTAATCTAAGCACATCTGATTGGTGCGTTTTCAGCTCTGACTAATCTAAGCACTTCTGATTGGTGCGTTTTCAGCGCTGACTAATCTAAGCACATCTGATTGGTGCGTTTTCAGCTCTGACTAATCTAAGCACATCTGATTGGTGCGTTTTCAGCTCTGACTAATCTAAGCACATCTGATTGGTGCGTTTTCAGCGCTGACTAATCTAAGCACTTCTGATTGGTGCGTTTTCAGCTCTGACTAATCTAAGCACTTCTGATTGGTGCGTTTTCAGCGCTGACTAATCTAAGCACTTCTGATTGGTGCGTTTTCAGCTCTGACTAATCTAAGCACATCTGATTGGTGCGTTTTCAGCACTGACTAATCTAAGCACTTCTGATTGGTGCGTTTTCAGTGCTGACTAATCTAAGCACATCTGATTGGTGCGTTTTCAGCGCTGACTAATCTAAGCACTTCTGATTGGTGCGTTTTCAGCTCTGACTAATCTAAGCGCATCTGATTGGTGCGTTTTCAGTGCTGACTAATCTAAGCGCATCTGATTGGTGCATTTTCAGTGCTGACTAATCTAAGCGCATCTGATTGGTGCATTTTCAGCGCTGACTAATCTAAGCGCATCTGATTGGCGCCTTTTCAGCGTTGACTAATGTTAGCACTTTTTATTGGTGCGTTTTCAGTGCTGACTAATCTAAGCGCATCTGATTGGTGCGTTTTCAGCGCTGACTAATCTAAGCGCATCTGATTGGCGCCTTTTCAGCGTTGACTAATGTTAGCACTTTTTATTGGTGCGTTTTCAGTGCTGACTAATCTAAGCGCATCTGATTGGTGCGTTTTAAGCGCTGACTAATCTAAGCGCATCTGATTGGTGCGTTTTCAGTGCTGACTAATGTTAGCACTTTTTATTGGTGCGTTTTCAGTGCTGACTAATCTTAGCGCATCTGATTGGCGCTTTTTCAGCGCTGACCCAATGCTGCACAAAACAGTGAGTAAAATGCAGTGTGAGCTATCTAAATGTAATTTCGCAAACTGACACTTTTCATTCATTTTCATATTTCAGTTTAATTGCGACTGCCGCAATACATTGTTTAATTGTGCAGGGGCATTTTTTGCCCCTTTGTCTTGAATTTATGGAGCAGTTTTGTTGATTTCTAGTTAATTTCCAACCCTGTATGTGCTATATAAATCTTTAGAGGACTTTTATGTAAGTCTGTCATCACATTACTTGAGTTCTTAAAAATCAAATCAGTCAGATTCATGAACAATCTGATTGGTGCGTTTTCTTGACTAATCTAAGCGCATCTGATTGGCGCGTTTTCAGCGTTAACTAATCTAAGCACTTCTGATTGGCGCGTTTTCAGCGCAGACTAATCAAAGCGCATCTGATTGGCGCATTTTCAGAGCTGACTACTCTAAGCTCCACTGATTGGCACATTTTCAGTGCTGACTAATCTAATCTCATTTGATTGGTGCGTTTTTGGCGCTGACTAATCTAATGGCTTCTGATTGGCGTCTTTTCAGCGCTAAGTAATCCAAGTGCTTCTGATTGGCGTCTTTTCAGCGCTAACTAATGTAAGTGCTTCTGATTGGCAATGCAAGTGCAACAGAAACGCATTTGATTGAGAGATCTGAATGTAATTTTGCGAACTGACACTTTTCATTCATTTTCATTTTTCATTTTCATATTTCAGTTTAATTGCGACAGCCACAATACATTGTTTAACTGTGCAGGGGCAATTTTTGCCCCTTTGTCTTGAATTTATGGATCAGTTAATGGAGCAGTTTTGTTGCTTTCTAGTTAATTTCCGACCCTGTATGTGCTATATACATCTTTAAAGAACTTTTATGTAAGTCTGTCACATTACTTAGTGAGTTCTTAAAAATCTAATTCATGAACGATTCATTTAGACCTGCTTTGTTAACTGGATCGACTGATTAACTGAAAACATTCATTACAAAAGAAAGCTTCATTTATGAATTAGGTATCTCTACTTCACTCATGAATATGTCAAGAAAAACCAGGATGAATGATTTTTAGTCAACAATGATTTACAGTTCAAAAGTTTACAGTCAAAAGTTTACATGCCCCTTTCAGAATCTGCACAATGTTAATTATTTTACCAAAAAAGGAGGGATCATCAAAATGTATGTTATTGTTTATTTAGTACTGACCTGAATAAGTTATTCCACATAAAATTAGTTTACATATAGTCCACAAGAGAAAAATGGGCCCGTTCAAAAGTTTACATCCCCCTGATTCTGAATGAGTTGTTACCTGAATGGTTCACAGCTGTGTTTTTTTGTTTAGTGATAGTTGTACATGAGTCCAATGAGTCTCATGCATTTTGTATGATCCCTCTTATTTTGGTAAAAGAACATTTTGCAGATTTTGAAAGGGGGGTGTAAACTTTTGACCTTAACTGCAAATTTAAATTTGTTTTTCACACAAACTCTTGTAGAGCTTCTAAAGACTTTGAATATAGTTAAAAGTGTATATGAAACACTTTTACTGTGCTTTTTGGGAAATGTTGGAGCTTGACAAACCCTTTTTGTCACTCTTGATTAACGATTTAATTTAGGTCTTCATGCAGATATAAACATTGATCAACGCACATACATAAAGCACATCAAATATGGTAAACATAAGCTCAAATGTATTTGCTTAAAGCAAGGAAACAAGGTTTGTTTTTGTGTTTAAAGCAAGTAAATTTGAGCTTACATTTACCAATTGCACTGTAAGAAAAATGTACTGGTGATATTCTGCAAGGACATTATCAATTAGGTTTTCCTCTCTAAAACACAAATCAAATGCAATGCGTAATTTGAAATATGGGGAAAACACTTTTATTTTACAGACTTTTTAGGATGTGTTATGTGAATAAAAGCCTACATTTATTATGTTTTTTTTTGGCCATTTTGGCCAGCTTGACAACCCCAGTTCTCATTCACTTTCATTATACTGAAAAGAGATTTTCAAGAGACTTAATGTTTGGGTGGGTATCCCTTTAATCTTTAGCCAATGGCAAAATAACATTTCTCTGTTTTGTGTAGAGAGGAATTCCCTCACTTCATAATCCTTGTAGCAGTGGTTTGCAATGGCTCATTAATGCTTGCGTCATTATTTTCATCTTGCACTGCAGTCACCACCCACCCAGCAGCACGGAAAGTGAGCGATAACACCTGAAGGCTAGAGGTGGCCCTAAACCTGCTCAGACAAGCACCTGCTAGACCCTAAAGCTTCACTATGTCTCCTTGCAGTAGCAGATTCCAGCAGACAAATTAGCAACCCCAATGTTTGTATTCCCCACTCGGTTGTGTCGCCACACCCATCTTTCCTCGAAACGGTTTTGGTGCGTATTTATGTGTTCACGATCCCCCCCACACTGACGCGTTCCTCTTCTTAACCACTTTAGAGTCAATGGTGCGGATCACAACCACAGATCACTGAGGACGCGAAGCGTGCAATGAAGGCACGCTCGGGACTGTATCAAAGTATGCGGTTTGGTAATTAACTTTATTAAAAACATCCATATCTAATTAGGAGCCTTCACCTCATACATAGACACTGTCAAGGGCAGAAAAAGGCTGATCCATAATTTAGCACAACACACACACACACACACACACACACACCAACACACTAATCATCCACATGGGTGAGAGATTAATGGACAGTTATGCTGCAAGCAGATGTGTAATTATGCCACTTACTCACTCAGCAAACATAGCAGAAAAACAGGCTCCACTTCCAGTAAGTTCCTACGTAAGGGGCCGGGGTTTCTGTCAGACAATCTGAAAATAATAATCCAAACTGATAGGAATAATACATGGTGGAGTAAATGAATGACACACTATAAAAATGTCATACTGTAACCATAGCTTCTTGGATGGAATTATGGTAATAAATACAGGCAAAGAAAAACAGGCACTCGTTTTACTGCTCCTGCTCTTCCTTTAAGGGAAAGTTCACCCAGAAAAAAATTCTGTCATAATTTATTTACTCTCATGTCATTCCAAATGTTTCTAATGTAGGACACAAACAATGTTTTTTTATTTACAATGGAAGTCTAGAGGGTCTTGTTGACTTTCATTGTGTGGGCAAAAACAGTTCTTCAAAATATCTAGAACATCTTCTTTTGTGTCCAAGAGATGAACCAAAATCATAATGGTCTGTAATTACTTTAGGGTGAGTAAACAATTGAACACAGAATTGTCTATTCTGGGTGAATTATCTCTTGTAGATAGTGGTTCATAACCAGGGGCCTGTGGCCCACTGGGGGCCATCAGCAAAATTCCTAGGGAACCACAGGATGACTTCAAATTATTTGAATATATGTGACCCTGGATAACAAAACCAGTCATAAGGGTCAGTTTTTTCTTTAATTGAGTTTTTTTTTTTTTTTTTAGGATAGGACAATATTTGGCTGAGATACAACTATTCTAAAATCTGGAATCCGAGGGTGCAAAAAAAATCTAAATACTGAGAAGATCGCCTTTAAAGTTGTCCAAATGAAGTTCTTAGCAATATTTTATACACAAAAGATTTTCCTAAATGCATCCGACTTTATAAACTGCAATTCATCTTAAATTAAAGTGCAATGCGAACAAGTTCTCTATCTCTTAATGCATATATATATGGGTTAAAGACAAAAAAGGCTTTAAACATAAAAACAACAAGTGTAATACTGCTTTAAAATGTTGTAGTTGTTTTTTTAATATATATTAAAATGTTTTCTGTTTAATTTAATTGCATTTTTGTTTTTATGAGCAAAAAATAAATATCATATATTTTCTTCTAATTTACAGAAGACACCCACTAAAATGTCCTTCAGTGTAACAGTCTTATCAGGCATATTTATAACAAAAATCAATTTATGACATAATAAAAGACTAAAATACTAATTAGTTGTATTTCTACATTTTTTAAATGTGCCACTATCCTAACTTTTGCCCATTTGTCAGTAAGAATTTTTTACTCATTTAAAACAAAAGAAAAATGTTTATGCTCCCTTAATCTTTTATATATTTTATATGTACAAGTCAGAATAAGCATGTTGTTTGATTTTTTACATAGATATTGTGTTACACTGAATGACAATGTAACATTATTTCAACCAAATTTTGGCATTTTATTCTTCAAAAAACAATTTGAAACTTTAAAAGTAGACACTTTACTTAGCCTATATTTAATGTGCTTTTTATGGACATAAAATCGCTTTTGTAAATTTGTCATATACATATTTGTACAGTATTTGAATTAATTTCTGTTACATAATTATCACAAGGCATTTGCTCATTTGGGCATATAATAATATTAATGCATATTGTGAGTGTCTTTTTGTTGGATTATTTTAATTAGTGTTATTTGAGCACAGAACGTTTGTACGCAATTCTCTTAAGTTGCCATACGAATAAGAACATTTGCATGTCAGTTTTTGTCTATAAAAATCCTCTCTTTCAAAGTAGGATGAAATCCATGTTTTGTTTTGTTTTTAAATGAGGCCCAGGGGCCTCATTTATAAAGACTTGCGTAGAAACCATCCTTGATTTTATCTAAGAACTTTTCTGATTTGATCGTAAGAGCGATTCAGAGAAACGAACGTACCACGAAATCCATTCGTACGCCAGTCGTTCGGTTATAAATCACAAATGATCGTGGAATTGTGTGCAGCTGAATGTTCCGCCGTCGAAACGCCGCTGCTTAATTAATTAACATTTAAAATGAGCTCATTCCTAAAGCAGAAACTCTGTGACAATGGCAAGTAAAAAGGAGCGCAAGAAATCAAATTATAGTGAGGCTGAACTATCTGCAATACCAGGCATTACCACAAGGAAACGGTCGTACGCCAAGCTGGAATCTGACGTGGAGATAAGTACTTTTCCACGTCAAAGACGGTTTTTATAAATCTGTACTTTGACGTGGATTTGATCGTACGAACACTCTAAGATCAAATCAGTGCGTAAGAAAGTTTTATAAATGAGGCCCCAGGTCTTTTTCCCCCTTGATAACTACTGCTTTTATTGGAAAAACAGACAGAATTAGAATCTTGACTCTTTTTTAATTAATTTAACATTTCAACACTTCCAGTTTCTGGCAGTGCACGCAGTGCTGTTATAACCACAACAGAAATACTGGAGAAAATATTTGAGGCCTTTAAATATGGTGTGGACACTGGAGGCCTTTGAGACAAAGGTTGGGAACTGCTGCTAAAAGGAAAATTCTGTCAATACTTACTCATCTTCATGTCGTTCCAAACCCCTAAGACCTTTGTTCATCTTTAGAACACAAAAAGAGCTTTCTGACCCTCCACAGACAGCAACGCAAGTGAAACGTTCAGAGGCTAAAAAAGTAGTAAGGACACTGATAAAATAGTCCATGTGACAACTGTGGTTTAACCTTACTTTTATAAAGCTAGAAGAATACTTTAGTCAAGAAACTGTTTTCTCGTAACTTGGTAAAATTAACCACTGATGTCACGTACTATTTTAACAATGGCCTTACTGCCTTTCCAGGCCTTGAACGTAGTAGTTGCGTTGCTCTCCATGCAGGGTCAGAAAGCTCTCGGATTTCATCAAGAATATTTTTATTTGTGTTCCAAAGATGAACAAAGGTCTTAAGCGTTTGAAATGACATGGGGGTGAGTAATTAATGACATAATTTTTTTATCTTTGGGTAAACTATCCCTTCACAGAATGTAGTATATAATTCTATATTATGGAGAGACGTGTAATGTTTACCTGTGCAGCTGTTTGACCGCATCCACTTTCACCTGCATACAGACACAAACATCAGTGTTATGACGTCAACTCCCTGACTAAGTTGACGGTGCGGTGACGCACCCATATGATGCATCAAAGGCATCAAACGCTCAAGTAATCTCGACATAAGACTCTCGGCACCTCTGATACAAAGACTCACCTCTCACACCTTCTCTGATACCTGGCAGCCCGTTAACATCTCCCAGCTCTGTGTTCACGGTTTCACACAAGATCAAACAGAGAGAATGTGCGACTGGAGCGAGAGAAGAGAGCAAAAGAGAAGCCGAGAAGCCTCTGAGGGGGATTTTTCTCTTCTGACTTCAATGCTAGGGCTTTTGTATGTGAGGGGTGCAGTAGTACACTCATCTGTCAGAGAGATTGGCGCTGTGATAGGGTTGCACCCCGCGGGGGGCCTGAGGTCATCGTGAGCGGCTGATCTCTAATAGGTGTGATCCTCCACTGATCCGAAGGGGGAACCAGGTAAACCTCTGGCCCACAAGACAGCATCTATGCCAGCGCTGTCAGGCAGCATATCTCATCATAAAAGCATGGAGTACTGTCTTTGCACAATCAGGGAAGCTGCTTGAATTTACAGGTTCTGAAAAAAGAAATCCCTTTTTCATATTATGTTCTTAAAGGGGCTATATGCAACTTTCTGAAATTTAAACTCGCGACTGGCGCCTGTGGCCAAAAAACGGAACTGCTCTTCCTTTCTGCTCGCTCTTCCAGCGCACGCTCCACTGCTAAGAAGTCATTATGTTTACAGAGGTAAAAACAGTCAAATACATATATTGTAGGCTAATTGCGGACTAGCGGTGATGGCAAGAGCGATCTGAAACGTTTAACATGAACACGCTTGACGTCACATCCGGAGACAGAGCGCGAAAAATCCGACCCGACAGAAAATAGGAAAAATAGGATACAGGCTTATAGGTGCACCCACTGTGAGCTGACAAGGTGTCAGTATGCTTATCAGGAGATGTTTGAGTCATAAATGGTCAAATAAAAAGGCTATTATTACGTTTATTTTGGGGAAAAAGTTACATATAGCCCCTTTAAAAGAGTTCACTTCCAGAACAAAAATTTACAGATAATTTACTCACCCCCTTGTCATCCAAGATGTTCATGTCTTTCTTTCTTCAGTCGTAAAGAAATTGTGTTTTTTTGAGAAAAAATTTCAGGATTTCTCTCCATATAGTGGACTTCTATGGTGCTCCCGAGTTTGAACTTCTAAAATTCTGTTTAAATACAGCTTTAAAGGGCTCTAAATGATCCCAGCTGACAAAGAAGGGTCTTATCTAGTGAAACAATTGGTTATTGTCTAAAAAATTAGCAATTTATGTACTATTTAACCTCAAAAGCTCATCCTGTCTAACTCTGCGTCAACTCTGTGTTCTGGTTCAAGACAGTTAGGGTAGGTCGAAAAACTCCCATCTTATTTTCTCTCAAAATCATCCTACATCGCTGCAGAAGCACTGACCCAGTGTTTACAAAGTCAACATGCAAAGAAGATCAGACGCCCTTACAAAAAAAGTTAAAGTTAAAACAGCGATGTAGGACGATTTTGAAGTTGGAGAAGAAAATGCGATGGGAGTTTTTTGACATACCCTAACTGTCGTGAACTGGAATACACAGAGTTCAGGCAGAGCTAGACAAGATGAGCATTTGAGGTTAAAAAGTATAGAAGTCCACTATATGGAGAGAAATCCTGAAATGTTTTCCTCAAAAAACATAAATTCTTTACAAATGAAGAAAGAAAGGCATGAAAATCTTGGATGACAAGGGGGTGAGTAAATTACCTGTAATTTTTTTTGGACATTCCAGAATTTTTCTCCATATAATGGATTTAAACACTGGCCAACAAGTTGAAGGTCCCAATTGCAGTTTCAATGCAGCTTCAAAGGGCTTTACAGTATCCCAGCCGAGAAATAAGGATCTTATCTAGTGAAACAATCAGTCATTTTCTTAAAGAATAAAAATGTATCTACTTTTTAACCAAAAATGCTCTGTGATGCGCGTCTACAACTTCACGTCTAGCGCAATCACGTTGAAAAGTCATGCATGGTTAGTTACTTTGTCTGTGCACTTTGGTTAAAAAAGGTAGGGTAAGGCATAAAACTCCTTCTCAATTTCATTCAAGTCCAATATTTGGAGAAAAATCCTGGAATGTTTTTCTCAAAAACCTTAATTTCTTTTTCTGTCTATCCATCAATCCATCCATCCATCCATTCATTCATCCTTGTAATTCTTAATCAAAATATCAAAACATGTTTTACCAAGGAAAAATCTGACTTCTTTCAATAATTTTGTCCGCTAAACATTGTGCTGTGTTAAAAATCCTTCACATAATTTGGTGTTCCTGGTATTTTAAAAAATGCTTGCAAATTTCTCATTACCAAATCTTGTGTCAACTTGTGAAGTTACAAAAACTGTGCTAATCGAAAGTTGATAAAAAAAAAGACTGAATCCAATATTTGGTAATGATACACAGTAGAATAACAAGATAAGCATATTTTGGTAGGCCAGTCATTTTGACTGGAACAACACAAATGTAACAAGGCGGGGAAAAGGTCTCTAAAAAATGTAAAGAAATTATCAAAAAAGAGAAAAACAGGTTGAAAAACTTGAGCAAAGTCAGCAAGTTTTAGACCAATGTGATAACATTAACTAGCATTTTTGTGACAGAAACAGAAAGTCCACTCCAGGTCAAAATGACTGGAAAACTACAAAAATCCGCAGATTTCTTACAACAGACTGTAAACTCCATCCAATCAGAACTATCACAATATGGAAGAAATTATCTGTCACTACTTCTGTTTTATTGTGACTTTAACCTAAAGCATATTGGTTTATAAAACGTCCGCTAGGCCAATATGATAAAAGACAGTTCAAAATAGTTCAAAATATAGTTTGATTTACTCCGAATAAACAATTCTTCTGCAAAATACTATCACTTGTTATCCAAACTGTAGGCTTTTTAATGCCTGGCAGGCTATATAGCAGCTTGCCGCATTATTACAGAATGTCAGAAGTTTGCACTTAATTGCATTTTCCAATGTCATTTCACATTGGCTCATCTGATCACAATTTAGAGTCTGAACTTTTGCTTTATAATTTTTTCAATGATTTTCACAGATTGCGACATTTACAGATTAAATGTCACTGGGTTCAGAGGTTCATGCATTTATGTTTTATAGCATCGGCTGTGAGAAAATGAGGACAGAACTGCTAATAGATTCCTCTGCTGTACAACTGAAACTTTTCCAAACATTTACAGGATTTATAACACAGGATATTTGACTTATTACAGCTCCAGACAGAGCGTGTGTGTTCTGCATATGTTATGGAAGAGACAATAACACACACACACACACACACACATAAAAAAAATGTAATTAACAGCAACGAGAGCTAAAATAGAGTAAGATTACACCTACAGTATTAATATAGTATGCATGTCAAAACAAGACATCATTAAAACAGTTTGATCTCCTAATTTTGATTTTGAACAGAGAAAGAAGGCAATAAAAATAATTACCAGTGTGAAAGTATCGTTTCTGGAATAACTAATAGATTGGGCCTGTTTCCATGAAGTGTTCATGAGGTACTCACTGTTTGGAAAAGATGTAAATCTGGGAGGAATCTGCTGTCAGCTCAGCTACTGCACACAACCACACACATGCATACACTTGCAAACAGCCAAATATCTAATGACACACAGAAACACACATACAAAAAAAGATTTGGGTTAAAAACCAGGTTAGCAAAGACATAAATATTCTAACACCCACATACTGTACAAAAAACCTCGCAGTGGATAGAAATGGTCATAAGTATAAGAGAAGTATATAATAACTATAATAACTGACTTTCAACACTAACATCCAATCTAACAATCCAATCTAATACTAAAGTAAACATGTAAACTATACAAACCATAATAATCGTGACAAAAATACACATTAAGTAAAAGATTATTTAATGTCATCGCTCTGAACAGAAGATCTCAGGTGTGCCCAGATTTGGCTTTAATCTTCACTCTTGTGTTTCAGGTCCCTGGCCCTTGGGCAGCAGTACTCATCCCTAGGCTCCCAGCCCATCTTGTGTGGCTCCATACCTGGTCTGGTGCCAAAACAACTGCGCTTCTGCCGCAATTACATCGAGATCATGCCCAGCGTAGCAGAGGGAGTCAAATTGGGAATCCAGGAGTGCCAGCACCAGTTCCGAGGCCGCAGGTGGAACTGCACCACTATCAAGGACAATCTTGCAATATTTGGACCTGTACTTGATAAAGGTATGGGTTAACAACACACAGCAGTCTAACAAATGTAAAGTATTTAAATTGCAATTAGAGAAAATAATGAAATTCTCCACATACTTAAACTGCTTTCGGTCTGTTTTTGCTTTGAGGTCAAATATATGCTAATATATTTTTATTTAAAGTTACACCAAGCTTGTGGCTTGGTGTCATGGTTTAAATCATGGTTGGAAGTGAACTATTTTAAAAAAGGTGAGCACTAATTCTGTAAGTTAATTTATTGACAATTAATAGCAATTAATAACAAATTAGTTTAAAAAAAAGCATGATGATAATTGAACTGCTCTAATTAAAAAATATTGTTGATGAAAATATATCAAGAAAAGTAAGACTGAAAAATATTAATTAATAAATGTTTTAATTACCTACTCAAACAGATCCCAGGCATATGAGATGAATCAGCGATATTCACAGAATAAATTTAACAGTACAATTTACTATACAACTAATTCACCGGTTGTATTTCTCTTTAATTAAATATATTTTGACATATTTATATTAATACATGTGTATGCTCTTTTAAAATGTTAAGTACCGGATATAAAGCTTTTTATTATTATTAAATTAAATAAATCAGACAAACTGATTTGCCACTTTAGTCAAAATGCAATGAACAAACATATAAAACAAACCAATAATTTTTTTTAAAAGGTAATTGCAAGTTTTTACACAATTCTACCTTTTTTAAATCGTAATTTTGACTTTTTCTTAGAATTCCATAATAGAAACGTGCAATTCAGATTTTTTTTTTTCAGAATTGCGTGATATAAACTCACAAATGTGAGTTATTAAGTCAGAACAGCAGGATATAAACTCACAATTTCAACAAATAAATTCACAATTATGAGATAAAAACTTTTGCAAATGCTTGATTTTTTTCTCACAAATGCTAGATTGAATTTCGCGATTCTGACTTTTTTCTTTTAGTTGCAAGTTTATATCTCACAATTCTTCTTTTCTCACAAATCTTCTTAATAGTCAGAATCGCAATGTAAACTTGCAATTGTAAGAAAAAAGTTCAAATTGCAAGATATAAACTTGCAAAAGTCAGAATTGTGAGTTCAAAAATTAAACTTCTCAAGCAATTTCACCTGTTCTTAAGAAAACAGATTATGTAGAAGTCTAACATTTTCTTCGCTTCCTAAAGAAAGGATGTGACAGAACATTGGTTCTCAGTCATGAAAGAACAGACCCTAATGGGTCTCTCCCTCACAAAATTCAAAAGTGTCTCAAATGCACCTTTTCTACTCTATCATCTAGTATATAGGGATTATAGAGTTTTATAGGGTTATTGTATCATACAACTTTGGAGTCTGATACCCCTTTCACAACATTAAGGAAAGCTATGAAAGTTGAGCGCACTAAGTCTCCAAATATATCATGTTTCATTTTTTTGGTAAATAGCACATCGTCCACGTATAAGCAGTACCCAAACTGGATACAGAAACTGGGACGCACCTATACATGCTGGATGGTTAAGATGCTAAAGCAGTTAGCCGCAGTGCAGGACCTGGGCAGGAACCGGCAGTGAGCGAGGGAGAGACAGAGAGAGAGAAAAAGAGAAGGGAGGCCAAATGAGATTACAAGCAATAGAAAAGGGCTAGAGGGTTCACTTCGACCCCTACTGTGCATGAAGGCCAGTATGAGCCATCCCTGTGTGCCTCTTACCGCCCGGCTCCCACGGACGCCCCATTCACACGCCCTTTTGACTGTGTCATGAAAGCAGACTGAAAGGGAATCTCCCATCCTTCCCCATCACGAAGGAAGAGAGGTGGAAGGCAGGGGGAACTCAAGAGGGGGATGAGGAGACGATGAAGGAGGTGAAGATAAGGAAGAAGCATTGGGATTGGCCCGATCGGTCCTGACTGGATTTTTTTAAACGCTTTGGAATATTTTGGCATAGTGGCTGGTATGAGATGTATGTGTGTTTTGTGTATGTGTGTCACAGGAGGTGGGGGGGTTGCTCCTTTTGGAAATGCCAGCCCCTGCTCTGGGCAGCGCTGAACTGGGCTATGGGGTGCGGGGTGCTGGGCCCTTTTGTGTGGGTAATACGGTGTGACAACACAGAGACAAAGGCGGATTCATGGACCCAGCAGGTAGCGGGAGCTGCGCTCTTTTTGGCCCTTGGCCAGGGCTCCTGGGGCCCAGAGCTCACAGTTCTCTGTTGTGGTGAACCCAGCTGGGCCTGCCAGAACCAACTGGGCCTCCTTCTGGCCGCAAACCCAGAGAGGTGCGCGCCCAAACACAACCTTTATTAAAAAGGACTGTTTGTCTATGTGTGCGGACATGAACTTCCTGCAAGAATAAAACAAGAATACCAGGGGCGAGATGAGTCTGCAAATTCATGAGAAACAGCTAGACTGCAACATGTGACATTTTCAAAGGGATTAGCCTCAAGAGCATACAGCTTTAGTTACGTCACACTCATGAACCATAATTTGCTACTTGGTGGGAGAGACATTCTCATTCTAGAGAGCATCTGATTGGACAAAAATCTGTGAAGTGCAGAATGAGTCATCACTATTTTCCTGAAAGAGATAGACTAAGTTTTATCATCTTGTTAGTTTTTCAGAACTACACTAGCATATACAGTAAAAAGAAGTATGTGCTATATAGTAGGGGTGTAACGGTACACAAACATAATCGGTCAACATGTTCTCACTTGGCGTTACTTTTTGATGCACAGGGTACCCCTTTACTGTCATTTTTCAACGTTCAGGGTCCTCCAATACTTTAAAGAAGAAACCCTTAGCATAATATGCCAACGCGAAAGGCACTTGGAATTTTATCGTCATGATTAATTTATATATTAGGTAATAATATTGCCATTACTGCATATATTTATATATTAGGGTGTGATTTTTCAATGCAAACAGTCACAACAGTTAATAAAACACAAGATATAACAGGCAGATAGAAATACAGTCACAAGTTTTTAAAAAGTAATAATATTTCAAGTCTTCCGAGGCAAAACGATTGATTTGTGGCGCATTGGTTGTGAAATACTATTGGTTCTTGTGTGTCTCGTGACTGATTGCGTCATGATACGAGAGTATCTTTTTGAATGAGATGTGAGCGTGTTACTGGAACGGGATCATTTTCAGCGATTAAAACCTTGTGTTTTATTCTCTTCTTTGCATATGGCTTCAGAAGACTCGGAATGCAACAGGACTTGTTTGTAATGTTTTTATACTGCTTGTTTATGGTCAGTTTTTGCTTTAAATACTTGTGATTGTACTTATATTTGCCTGCATGTTTTATTTTGTTTAGAAGTGGGTAGGTTTAGGGTAGGGGTGCTCCAATGAAAGTATACAATTATATATAATTATTTAAAAATTTTTGACAAATGCATGCAAACCATTAAATTAAGACAAACAACTGAAAACAATGAAGGACCCCGTGTGTCGAAAAATGATGCTAATGGGGTACCTTGAGCGTCAAAATGCGACGCCAAGGGGTCCTGACCAAGCGTCAAATTGTAACAAGTTGGGGGTGAGAATGTGTTTTGGATTTGATGTCATGGTTTCGGTACATCATAATTATCATAATTAAACTTTTTTTAGGGAAAAAATCTACCTCAGCTCATCTTATGCTCTGAACTACAAACATGTAAACTGCACATAATGCAGTTTTTAATTAACTTCTAAATTATGCAATTTCTATTTGTTGTTGAAATATATTAATTTACACAGTGACTGGCATGACTTGTTTCATAACAGATCTATTTAAACGTTCATTCAAAAATACAGACATCACTAACAGGTAAAACAAAATATAAAGAGAATATAGTTTAATGATTAAGGTCTAGAGCTCTAGACTTACTTTCTCTAGCAAACTAACTAGCTGTGTACACTGATGACTTGATGAGCTGAATGAAATGCTATGTGACATTTTGTTTATAAGCTATTATAATGTAATATTTAATATTTATTGACGTCTTTCCACTGTTGAATCACTGATTGAGTGATTACATGAGGCCTAAGATGTTCATTCATTTTTATTTTTGTGTTATAAGTAGTAGTAAAGAGGAAGAGATGATCACGCTCACTTGCACTTTTTGTCACTTGTGCGAATTTAACTTATGTGCAATATTAGAGTATTGCATAAAACATTTGCGCATATGCACCGTTTCCATCCAACAAGTCAAAGAAAACTAAATTGTCACTTCCTGATAAACTGGCACTAAATACCACCAAGAAATGTAGGAGAAGCCACTGAATATTATAATTTTCATGTATAATAAATTACTTAGTGAGCAGACAATACACAATAAATGCAGTCGTTGCTTTCAGAGGTGGATACCTGCCTTTTTGAAACGCAGTTGTGTAAGACAGTTCAGAAATATTTTGACAATTCAGTTTCCATCTCCAAATATTCCATTAACTCTTTTTTGCACAAGTCCAAAACCACCTCAAGCAAGCGTAAAAACTTTTTGCTAATTAATAATAAAAAAAATCCCAAATTTGGCATTTCCTTCACTTGTTTTTGAAGTGATACTTAAAAATCTGCCTGGTTTAAATGTTTGAAAATGATTAACAGTTGAAAACATTTGTTAGAAAAAGTAATCAAATGTAATCAGTTACATTACATTAATAAGAAATTAAAATATTTTACACTACTTATATTTTAAATACGGTAACTTGTAATCTGTAACCTGCAACATTTCCAAAGTAACGTTCCCAACACTGGTATTGGATGATATTTACAATAAAACTTTTTCTTGCCTTATCCACCATTATGCATTTCTTTTTTTTTCACTATACTTGTTGCAGTGTATTATGGGCTTTAAAGTAATAGTTCATCTAAAAATTCTGTCATCATTTACTCATGTCGTTCCAAACGTATGTGCCTTTCTTTCTTCTGTGGAATAGAAAAGGCATTTTTGGAAGGGAAAAAAAACTTCTATATATATTTTTTGTCCACACACTTAGCCAGTGGTGTCCAGTGTTATTTTGGACACCAATAACTTTTACTGCATGAGCAAAAACAGCTGAAACATCAAAATACATCCAAGATTTTGCAGGAGGACATGCTGGACAGAATTACAAAATTATTGTACTAGAATGATGTGCATCATCTAAACACAACATAGCGAACAGACGCTGTGTTTTGTTCGCATTTCACATTACCCACAATTCACCAGCATATTCCATGTGTGTGGGCGCTCTTTTAGATAATCTTACACCATTATAGGCCTTACTGATCCCTGACAAACTCGGTCTGAGAACCACTGTCATTAGAGGCACTTAAATGTTTGGGGTGATGAAGCCGTACGGGTTGGTTGGGTTGAAGTTTTTCCTGTGGGGACCAGGAGAACTGGTGAGCCACAGTAAGTGTGCTGCGATTGTGAAACGACGGTGTCTGGTTACATAATAATCTGTTGCATTCAAAAGGGGCGTAACTCCATCTCTCAGCACATGCCTTCAGAAACCAAACACGCAGACTTATTGCTGGCTTTCACACACGTGGCCGCGGGGGTCGGACTGGTGGGAGAATGAGGGGGGCTACCGAAACATTATCCAGAGAGAAACCAGCACACCTTTGAGATGACACAGCATCAGTGAAACCTCGGGCTGCATTAGCCACAAGTGACATGATCAACAATCGTCCCGGTGCTGTCAGAGACGTTTACAGCGCTGCACTCAAACACCTCGTCAGTATATTCCAGAGCTCATCACAGAAAATGATCCATGCCCTGAAGACACAGCACAGATAGATGAGAGACTTTTGGGAGGGACACAGTTAAAGAGGCAGGGATCTCCTTCAAACCTTTTACAAGAGCCTCAGGATAGACTCAGCTCCAAAACGGAGTGGACTGTCTCGCTGTCTATACACAGGCTTCCTAACTGTCATGGAACCAAAAATGACTGATTTGGAATGCTCTAGATATGCAGCAACTCCATGTGCAATGAGTACAGCATTACAGAATTTGCATTTAGCACAAATACAGCTGAAGTCAAAAGTTTACATACACCTTGCAGAATCTGCTAAATGTTAATTATTTTAACAGGAGGGGGCATATTCAGTACTGACCTGAATAATTTCACATAAAAGACACAAGAGAAAATAATAGTTGAATTTATAAAAATTACCCTGTTCAAAAGTTTACATACACTTGATTCTTAATACTTTGTTGTTACCTGAATGATCCACAACTGTGTGGTTTTTTTTTTTTTTTTTTTTTAGTGAGTCCTTTGTTTGTCCTGAACAGTTAAACTGCCCGATGTTCTTCAGAAAAATTCTTCAGGTCCCACAAATTCTGTGGTTTTTCAGCATTTCTGTGTGTTTGAATCCTTTCCAATAGTAACTGTATGATTTTGAGATCCATCTTTTTACACTGAGGACAACTGAGGGACTCATATGCTACTATTACAGAAGGTTCAAACACTCACTGATGCTCCAGAAGAAAAAACAATGCATTAAGAGCCGGGGGTGTAAACTTTTGAACAAAATAAAGATGTGTAAATTTTTCTTATTTTGCCTAAATATCTTTTTTTTTATTTAGTACTGTCCTTCAGAAGCTACAGAACATACATACATGTTTCCCAGAAGACAAAATAAGTTACATTTACCCTGATCTTCAAAAAGTTTTCACCCCCAGCTCTTAATGCATTGTTTTTTCCTTCTGGAGCATCAGAGAGCGTTTGAACCTTCTGTAGTAGTTGCATATGAGTCCCTCAGTTGTCCTCAGTGAGAAAAGATGGATCTTAAAATCATACAGGCATTGTTGAAAAGGGTTCAAATACACAAAAATGCAGAAAAACCAAAGAATTTAACTGTTCAGGATAATTAAGGGACTCAGGAACAACTATCACTAAACAAAATAACAAAAAAAAAAAAAAAAAAACACGGCTGTGGATCATTTAGGTAACAACACAGCATTAAGAATCAAATGTATGTAAACCCTTGAACGGTTATTTTTATAAATTTGACTATTAATTTCTCTTGTGGGCTATATGTAAACATTTTATGTTAAAAATCTTATTAAGGTCAGTACTAAATTAAAACTAACATTTTGTATGGTCTCTCTTATTTTGGTCAAATAATCTATTTTTAGTAAAAAAAAAAATAACTATTTTTATACTACATGAGTGTAGAATGCTTGAATCTGATTGGCTGACAATCTTTAAGGAAAATGCACGGCTAAGGTAGTTCCAGGCAGGTCTTAACTGCTTCACATGTCCATATAACATTTCGCCAAACAATTAAGTAGTTAACAATTAAGTCCTTACAGCAAAATAACCAAAACCCACAATGACCAGGCAAATAAATATAGTAAAAAAATAATAAAAATGACATATTTCCATGTTTTTGCTACAAAATTACGTTTTATTATATACGAAAAGCACATCTCTATTTCTTCAGCTCTCTATCCCTTATAAATGGACAGATATTTGCACACACAGAAACATATTTGCGCACAGAAACGAGTTGTTAGCGCTACTCTGATGACTTTTTCAATAAAATAGTTTAGCGATTTAAAAGCTACATTTATCAATAGCGAGGTAACAGTTCTGTTTTTGGAGCAGATGAACTTAGTTTTGCTATTAACAGAGATGCTGCTGCCAAACACTGTTGAAAGAAACAAAAGAAATGAGAAATTAATCCTAATCCTAATCCTACTCACAAGAACTGGATGAATGTCTTAAAATACATCATCTGAATAATGTGTGATCTTCAACAAGGTGTGGTAACCATGGTATAAGCGGAATAATTGACTCCGTTTTTATTTATTATTGGAAAAAAATGCACACCCAAGGTGGTCATCACAGAGCATTCTGGCATGTATTCACAAATGTCATAAAAAAAATCTCTTTCTTCTTTCTAGCTACAAGAGAGTCTGCATTTGTTCATGCAATTGCCTCAGCTGGAGTGGCGTTTGCAGTGACCCGTTCATGTGCTGAGGGGACCTCCACAATGTGCGGCTGTGACTCCCATCATAAAGGACCGCCGGGAGAGGGATGGAAGTGGGGTGGCTGCAGTGAAGATGCAGAGTTTGGGGTTTTGGTGTCTCGAGAGTTTGCAGACGCTCGCGAGAACCGACCAGATGCACGGAGTGCCATGAACAGACACAATAATGAGGCAGGACGGATGGTAAGACACTTATGATATTTCTAACAGATTTTAAAAATAATGTTGACAACATATTTTACAGTATTACTGTTTTTGAACAAATTGCAGACCTGGTGAACGTAAGTACGAAAGCCTGTTTCTGCCACTGAATTAAAAAATAAAAATAAAAGGTTATTGCAATTTATCTCACAATTCAGAAATATGATAAAAACTTGCAATTCTGACTTTTTTCTCAGAAATACATGATAAAAACTTGCAATTCGGACTTTTTTTCTCAGAAATACATGATACAATCCTACAATTCGGACTTTTTTCTCAGAATTGTGAGATATAATATCACAATTTCTAGTTATAAAGTCAGAACTGCAAGATATAAACTTGCAATTCTGTGAAATAAAGTCAGAATTGTGGGATATAAACTTGCAATTGCAAGAAAACAAGAATTGTGAGTTTGTATCACGCATTTCCGAGTAAAAAATAGAATTGCACAATATAAACGTACAATTGCCAGCTATAAACTGCGAGTTATATAAACTCTTAATTCTGAGAACCTTCAGTAATAGTTGCATATGAGTCCCTCGATTGTCCTCAGTGTGAAAAGATGGATCTCAAAATCATACAGTCATTGTTGGAAAGGGTTCAAATACACAAAAATGCCGTAAAATCAAATACTTTGTGGGACCTGAAGGATTTTTCTGAAGAACAGCGGGCAGTTAAACTGTTCAGGACAAACAAGGGACTCAGTAACAACTATCACTAAAAAAAGTGGCTGTGGATCATTCGGGTAACAACACAGTATTAAGAATCAAGTGTATGTGTCATTTTTATAAATTCAACTATTATTTTCAGAATGAAGTCAGAATTGTGTGATATAAACACGCAATTGCGAGTTAAGACAGAGCTGTGAGATGAACTCGCAATTCTCTGAACATATCAGTCTTTTTTATCTTCAGAAATTGACTTTATAACTCACAATTGCAAGTTTATATCTCACAATTCTGACTTTATTTCTCACAATTGTGAGTTTATATCCCGCAATTCTGACTTTATTTCTTACAATTGTGAGTTTATATCCCAAAATTCTGACTTTATTTCTCGCAATTACCTTTTTTTATTCAGTGGCAGAAACAGGCTTCCATACATAAGCGACTTCTTTCAAAATAATAATTATAATAAAATTAAAATAAAATAAAAAAATTGACTACTTTTTGTAGTTAGGATTGCAAGCATTAGAGATGGCATGTTAAAGGGGTGTTTGTTCATTTTTGGGGAACAAATTAAGCTATTTTCGATGTAATATGAGAGCTTTCTGACCCTGCATAGACAGCAACACAACTACCATGTCAAGGCCCAGAAAGGTAGTAAGGACATTGTTAAAATAGTACGTGACATTAGTGGTTTATCCGTAATTATATGAAGCCACAAGAATACTTTTTGTGCTCAAAGAAAACAAAAATAACAACTTTATTCTACAATTTCTTCTCTTCCGCGTCAGTCTTTGACGCACATTCACAAGAGTACCACAACATATGCGTGTGGCGCTGCTGATGCAGGAGCCAGTGTCTCTCCTTAAAACTATGTCTGCTCTTTACATGACGAACGGAGACGTATGTAACGTGAAAAGAGAAAAGCTGAGAAAACACCCTATTTGTAAAATCACTCTAGGCAAAGTGTGTAATTTGTGCACCACACCGAACAGAAATGCAAAATAATTACTGCTTTCAAATACTCCATTTGTCATTGCTTGGACAAACAGGTAGTTCCGCCCCTAAACTCACACGATTGGCTGAGCAAAATGTTGTTTTTGTCCCGGTCGGGCCACTGAAACAGATTGTGATTCCGGTAGTACCACCGAAATTACACACTTCACCTTTAAGCAGGCAGGTTCATGATAACCAAACAATGAACAAAGCTGTACTTGTGCCGCTTCTGGGTGGGTCTTACCCTACAGTTCACAAAGGTGTTAATGCACCGCAGATCTGTCAAATATCTCCTGATCCCTTTTCCGAGAGACTTTCAACTTTAAAACTGGTATTTTCATGAGAAATTACTGGGTAATTACCTCTCTTATCCTTTCATGCCTCTCATAACTTGCATCTGTACTGAATCCGTGACACTCAGTTGGTGGTTTGCAGAAGGCAGGGAGGGAAGAATAACACTGGGGTTCAGGGTTTAGCCCGTCACTGCTGCTGTCATGACTCAGAATTGGAGTCTTTTGCGCTAAAGGTGCTTAAGGGGCAATAGGCGAGACCACACTGCAACAGAACGTCGCTTTGATCAGCGAGGGACCACAGGAGCAGGCGGCCCTGTCAGGACCCTCGCATACTCCATTGTTTCCACGCAGCCTCAGGGACCCGCCCAGGGTCCAAGGAGTTCAGGACATGATGTCAGCGGCCCCAACTAGACCCCCAGGGACCTGCAAACACCTGCCTTCCGCCGCAGCTGGGGAATTCTGCAGCTAAATATAGCGAGTGAATTAAGGCAAACAAACCAAAACAAAGACATATAGCGCCGGTGGCGAACTCCATTAAGCGGGACTTCAGAAGAGAATTAGCCGAGAAATGCAAGGGCCTGTCTGCACGCTCAGCACCTGAACAACACCTGTGGCCTGAGCCTGGGAGCATGCAAAAAGTTGCAGCCCAGGTTGTTGAAGTCTCATGTAGATCCTGATTTAAAAATCTGGTTTAGAAAGGGCAGGGTGACAATACAGGCAATATTTAGGCAATATCTGACCCGATCTCATGGCAATTTGTACATATTACAATGTGGAAAATTATAGGAATTCACACAAATGACCATTCCTAAACCTACCCCTCACACAAATCATACAAGAGGTTTTGTGAAATACATACAAATTGGTTGTGCGAGTTGTGCAATATCACATATGCTAAATATTGCTGTCCGGATGTAATCTAGAAGTTTAATATAGCAGGTAATCAGAGCAATGATATTCAGAAATATAGCAGCAATTACCAGGGTTCAAGCGCTTTAACGCATTTAAGCACATATGAAAAAATACATTATTTAGCAAGCATGTAACCACCTAAATCAATTATTTAAAAGAATTTTTGGCAAATCCAGGTAATTTTTTATAGAAATATTATTTTTTTTACATTTATGACTGTTACAGCACCAGCTGTGTTCCAATCTCCTTAAAACTTTGCATGCTTGTTTCGAATCATCTGTCGCTTGTGCTTACCAGGTTTCGTGAAGTTTTGAATTTTCATTTAGGCTTTATAGGATTTTGGGTAAATTTGGACAGGCCCCCCCTTGTAAACCACCTCGTTATAGCTTCTCAAAGGGTATGTTACGGTAGTGTGCTGGACGAACGAGACGTGAGACGAGATACAAAACAAACAATATATTTAATATAAATCTTCAAGATGAAACAGGCAGGAACAGGCAGGAACACAGAGAACTTCCACAGACGTTGTGATAACATTAAGGACCGACCAGAGACTGAAAACAAAGACTGACTTATAAAGGGTGAGAACTGATTACAGACAGGTGAAGGGAATAACACTAACGAGGGCTAAACCAAATTACACAGATCAACAGGGGGAAACAACGGGAGAAACCAATGACAAAACAGACGTGAATGTAACAAGGTAAATGTCCATTTTTGTTTTGATAATTATTGACCTAGAGAGTCCAGAGAATTGTACTGCATGGTTTTTTCCAGACTGAGCGAAAAGCCTATGACCAGTTCACAAAAGTATTTTTTTACATCTTCTCTATAATTTAACAAAGAATTTGACAGCAATGGTTCTAAAGGCAAAGTTGTCCAGAACGAGGAGCTCATATGATATGAATATCACGCGTATGTGCAAAAAAACATCCAATGTACAATCGTTTATGCCCTTGAAAAATGCGATATCACTCCCAGTGACCGATTTCTGTCAAATTTCTCACAGACCTTTTCGGTTTCGTTCCGATCGGTCTCTGTTAACATTGTCTTATAGGTGCTTTTTTTAGATACGCAAATGTCCTTATAGATACTTGTGGCATTTTGGACCAAGACCATGCTCAGCGATTTTTATGTTGATAGGACAAATGGTTGCGTAGGTATAGACATTTTTATGTTTTTTTCCAAATTGATAATTATTGATATTCACTCTGGAGAATCTTTCTGCACTGGTTTGGTTCCCATCTGGTGAAAAACCAAGGACTAGACTGCAAAAATAGGTTTTCAAAATATCCAAAATACCCCAAAATTTGGGGTATTTCAAAATTTACATTGTCAGCGGTGTGAGTCCTACCATCCCTCCAAGTTTCAAGTCTCTACGACTTATGGTTTGGTCTGCATGATCAGTTTTACGTGGAGATTGCTGATCCTTGGCCATTCTAACAATTACAATAGGGTTTCAGTGGTATGTGGTTGAATCCCTAACAATGTGCAGCACGACTGCAATTGTGAAACGGCTTTAATGCTGCATGTTTTCCAAACAGAAAGTAAGCCACTTCCAAACAGCATACTCTGGTCTGGAAAAAACTTCCCAGCTGTTTTTAAGATAAATCCCAGTTTTTAATAAAATATAAAGGAATTAATTGAGTCTATTTAATAATTCAAAACTAAAAAATTTATTTAAATTGATTTTAAAAATGTACTAAAATGTTTGTAAAATGACAGTAGACGTGATAGCAGCTGTGATTGTAATTTTGATTTGCTTTTGATGCAACCTGACACTCACATTCAGCATAAGTAGGCTATTCGTTGATGTCTTGCTCTGGAGGCAGTGTTTATGCAAATGTTTGTGCCACTGTGATGTCATCTGCCACCTCATATCTAAACAAGTCGTTTCTGAAGCTTGATAAAATAAATACTTTGTTTATAATGAGGACGACGTTTAAGCTATGAAACTTGCAGGATGTTTTAACGGCAAAGACATAATTTCTCATTGTCATGGCCTCCTTTAAATAGTCTTTGATAGATAACTAATAACAATTTCCAATGTTTTCTCTTTTCAAGACCATCCTGGAAAACATGCACCTGCGTTGTAAGTGCCATGGACTGTCAGGCAGCTGCGAAGTTAAGACCTGTTGGTGGGCTCAGCCTGACTTCAGACTGTTGGGGGACTACCTGAAAGACAAGTACGACAGTGCTTCCGAGATGATGGTGGAAAAACACCGGGAATCCAGAGGCTGGGTGGAAACACTACGAGCCAAATACGCCTTCTTCAAGCACCCCACAGAACGAGACCTGGTGTACTACGAGGGATCACCCAACTTCTGTGAGCCGAACCCGGAGACGGGCTCGTTTGGCACCCGCGACCGCGTCTGCAACGTGTCGTCGCACGGCATCGAGGGCTGCGATTTGTTATGCTGTGGCCGTGGCCATAACACACGGACAGAAAAGCGCAAAGAGAAATGCCACTGCATCTTCCACTGGTGCTGCTATGTCAGCTGCCAAGAGTGTGTGAGGGTCTACGACGTGCACACGTGTAAATAAAGGGACTAGTGGACATTAAAGGATGGAAAGAGAGAGAAGGAGAGGGAGAGACTGAGAACACACACAAGATAGTGGCACTTCTGTGGTAGAACCCTTTACTAATGTGCCCTTTTTGATCTACATGCCCCAAAAGGTGCCCTTCGTGAGCATCATGGTTACTACTGCCATTCCTCTCACTTTTTTTTGTGGCACGCATTACTTTTCCAAAATGCCTTGTTATCACTCAGTCTTCTTTATCTGTAACACCATCTCTCTGATCATCTCGCCCCACTGCCCAGGGGCCGAAACAGGATATGTTCAAATACAACCAATGACACTAGGCACGCATTAAAGAACAAGAGGAGGGGGGAGAGGACGACAAGAAGCTCTCGGTTAACTACTGAACACTGGGTCTCGAAATATGCCCTGCTATACTACTGAATCCAATGGAATGCCCATGGTTTTCCAACCCAAGGACATATTGTACACTCCTACCACGTTCCCTATAAACACATATGTTCAAATCATGGAACATATTGCTGTTTGCTACATAAAAACTCTTAATTTGCTTTATACAGCAGTTTGGAGGGATGCAATTGATATATTAGCTTAGAATGCTGTGGGCGGTGCAAACAGGAAAAGGCATTATGGGTAGCTTCCGAATTAAATATGGATTTTTGCAGAACATGTACATGCAAAGCCATCGGTGACTCTCCTGGATGAAATGGTGAAATGCATGACGGCAGAATGCAACACACACTGGGCTCACGTGCACCCGACCAGTAAAATTTGCACTTACAAAACTACTAATGAGTATACTAATTTTAGAGATTATGGTGATTATTTTTTAACATATTCTTTTTGATAAAGCTCCTCGTATATGACTGTGAAGGCTCCGTTTCAACACTTCCCTGATGAGAAGTTTGCGTAGAGGAAGGAGAACAAGTGAGCAGGAGGAGTATAGTTAGAGATAGTTCACCCAAAAATTTAAATTCTGTTATTAATTACTGACCCTCATGTCGTTCCAAACCTGTAAGACCTTCGTTCATCTTCAGAACAGATATTTTTGATGAAATCTGAGAGCTTTCTGACCCTGCCTAGACAGCAACGCAACTGAAACATTCAGGGCCCAGAAAGGTAGTAAGGACATTGTTAAAATAGTCCATGTGACATCAGTGGCTCAACCAAAATAACTTCATTCAGCAATATCTTCTCTTCTGTGTCAGTTTTCCATGAGCGTTCACAAGAGTATTTGTGTTCAAGAAGGTCTTACAGGTTTAGAACGACATGAGGCTAAGTAATTAATGACAGAATTTTCATTTTTCAGGGTGAACTATCCCTTTAAGGAAAGAAATAGGACGGTAAATATAAGAGGGAAGTGGCAACCCAGTTTCGTGAAAAAGCGCAATTCTTTTACAAGGTGGCGATTTCATATGAATTCATATGATCTAATACATAGAAAAATATACGATTTATTTTTTTAAATAAAGAAAGCATGCACTCTGGGTTAAAATCAACCCAACTTTGGTTATTTGGCAACCCAGTGCTGGGTAAATATTGGACAAAACACATGCTGGTTTATTTTGACCCAACTTTTTGGGTTAAATGTTTTTACCTAACATGCTGGGTTGTATTATTTAAGTCAGCTTTTGTTTAAAAATGAGTATATTGCTGGCTTAAAATGGGCTGGAAATTAGAATTATAGAGGCAACAGCAATAATCAAATGATGAATATTTATTATTAAGCAAGAACACCCACGGACATAAAAATATAAGACAAATTGAATTTATTTGGGTAAATGCAGCATAGTTTACAATGTTACATACATTTAAACTTGTTTAACAAGCATTTTAAAAATAAAAAATGTACCATTTAAAAGAAGCACTTTAATTTAAGTGTATTTAACCATTCTTTGTAATTCTTTTCACCGAAATAGTGCTGTTTGTCGTGCTGGTGTGTCGTCAAAATCTGAGTCGATGATGGGCTGCTGTTCGCCGGGGGAAGTACGAACCTCAGACCACCTCGCGTTTCTCTCATAGCTGAAAGATGCCGTGACTGACTCCATAACCTGCCCAAAAACAAACAGTACTGAGATTAGAGAACATATTTTAAGATCAATTTCGATTTAATTCAGTATTATAATGAATAAAATCAGTTTACTTGTTATGCAAGGCAAAATTATCATGCAAAACGACCGCTGCTGAAAATATCATTTACAGCACAGTTAAGACTTATAAATGAAATCAAATGTATACAAACCTTTATTTTGTTGAAGAAGTGCACCAAATCAGGTCTCTCCTGTAGAGAATGCAAAAAGCCTGCGTTTTGGCTGTAACTCAGCAGCTGGGTTGTTTCGTAGGAGACATGCTCATCCCAGCGACTGGATAGATAAAACGACCCAGCAGCTTAGTTACAGAAAAACTACCCAGCACCTGGGCAAAAATATTAAAAACAACCCAATGAAAAGAACCAACAAGCTGAACCCAGCATTTGGGTTAAAAAAATAACCCAGCATTTTTTAGAGTGCAAAAAAACTACTAAGCACCTGGGTAAAAATATTAAAAACAACCCAATGAAATGACCCAACTGGCTGAACCCAGCATTTTTAAGAGTGTGAGGGTCCATCCCTCAACGTAATTGTTAGTAGGGCATAAGCAAACGTACAAAGATCATACAAATTTATAAGAAGTAGCCACCAATTCGCGAATTGTCATGAGAGTGTGTTGCAAGTGGAGGACTGCTGTGGGTTCGAGTGTGTTATAAATGGAAGAAAGACTGGCTTCACAAAGCTGCAGCAGACTAGCGGAGGTTTCCATAGGACAAGTTCTGACAGTCCCATACGCTTCCCATTAATTAAGTTTAACTACGCAACGCTAGTTTCTCATTCACACCGATCCCTGAGGAGCCCTCTCACCAGTCACATCTACGCTTCCTTTCCCATTTCTCCTTCCGCTATATCCAAAGTTTTGTACAAAGCCTTTGAAAAGTTCATAATTCCCTTTTTATTTTATAATCTGAAAATGTTATGTTTTTATAAATATTATTTATTACACAATGTATATATCTGTATGACTGAACTAAGATTATATATTTGAAGAACAAAACGGTCTCATGATTTTGCTTTTTAATATAAGACTGACTCTTGCTCTGCTGATATATTCTGCTGTGAGTGTGTGTAGCCTCATTTATATTAATATATAATGTGGATAACAACACTTTACATATGACAACAGATTATTAAGCATAAAAATACTGTGTGACACTGGCACGCAGCTAAATAAAGGGTTCGATCTACCTGGTCACAATCATCTGATCCTCACGTCTGCATCTACTCTGTCATTCCAGCGCTGACATCATCTTGCAGGTTTGCAGGCGGACCTCTGTTGTCTCCACTACAGTAGCTCTACTTAATGACAGAGTAAAGCATGACACAATGCACATTACAAATATTGACTGAAATAAAGCTCACTTCTTTTACCTGTTCATGCAGATATTACTGAATGGGCTCCTGACTGCTGTATGCGCAGGTCAATTTGAGAGTCACGGGCCTGGTTGCAGAATCAAATCACTGAGGATGCTCTAGCCTTAATCCACATCTATTGTTATTGTTACAGTGTTGAGAAAAGTTACTTTTTGCATTACAATATTGCGTTACTCCCTTAAAAAGTGACTAATTACATTACTTAGTTACTTTTTATGAGAAGTAATGCGTTACATTACTTTTGCGTTACTTTTTAAATCTGGGTAGGGCTTGCTTGTTCGTTTTTAATGTAAAAAGTTCTATTTTTGGCAAATGTAAAAGCCCTTTTACACCAAAAGCCTTAGGCTGAAGGAAAAGTAAATTCACGTCTGTACAGAATGGAAATAATAAAGTTCAACACTCTTTAGCAATAAAAAAAAGAACATTTGTTAGTTTATCTTGAGTAATTTTGGCTTATTACTTGAAAATTAGTATTCAAAGCAGCAGCAGAGACATTGGTTAATAAAATGGGATTAAATTAGTGGTGGGCCGTTATCGGCGTTAACGTGCTGCGTTAACGTGAGACTTATCGGGCGATAAAAAAAATATCGCCGTTAATCTATTCTCAAAGTTGGGTTGGGAGCTGGGTCTAAACTACGCAAGATATGATGACTTTCACCTTGATATTTTAGCGCGGATGACGTATATCTAGTTGAATTGCACTGTAGGAGGTGAGAACGAGTCTTCAACTTCTGTGAAATTACCACATCAAATGAGACGTGCAAACATGGATGCAGCTATGAAGCCGCTTCAGGGCAGGTGCGTTGCTAGACCCTTTTTACTGGGGCACGTGAGTTATAATTTACTTTGATAATCCCGAAATAAAGACATTAAACTATATGCAACAACGGAATTGACGCTTCTAAAAGCAACGCAGTTTAATGGAAGACTATGCACGCAGAAATCCATGCCCGTGCGCGTCTGTGTATTTAACGGCAACGCGCACGGGCATGGATTTCTGCGTGCATAGTCTTCCATTAAACTGCGTTGCTTTTAGAAGCGTCAATTCAGTTGTTGCATATAGTTTAATGTCTTTATTTCGGGATTATCAAAGTAAATTATAACTCAAACTTGAGATTTTACTGGGGCACAGCAGATTTTCACTGGGGCACGTGCCCCGGTAAAAAGGGTCTAGCAACGCACGAACCTGCCCTGAAGCGGCTTCATAACTGCATCCATGTTTGCACGTCTCATTTGATGTGGTAATTTCACAGAAATTGAAGACTTTCTCGCCCCCCTACAGTGCAATTCGACTAGGTATACGTCATCCACGCTAAAATATCAAGGTGAAAGTCATCATAGCTTACGTAGTTTAGACCCAGCTCCCAACCCAACTTTGAGAATAGATTAACGGCGATATTTTTTTTATCGCCCGATAAGAGTCTCACGTTAACGCCGATAACGGCCCACCACTAAACATAATGCATTACTTTCTAAAAAAAGTAACTAAGTAATGCAATTAGTTACTATTTTTAATGGAGTAATGCAATACTGTAATGCATTATTATTGAAAGTAACTTTAGTGTTGTAGTCAAGACCACATAAACCAAGTCAACACCAAGACCATTCCCTGCTGAAAAAACAACTAAAAAAGTAGCTGGTTTAAGCTGTTTTTTTCAGCAGGGATGTATGTTGAAATCAAGACTTTGAGGGGTTGAGACCAAAACAAGACCCAGACAGGGTGAGACAGAGTCGAGACCAGGACCGAACAGCACCCTGCTGAAAGAAACAGCTAAAACCAGCCTAGGCTGGTTGGCTGGTTTAGGCTGGAAGTAGCTGGTTTTAGCTGATCTCCCAGCCTAGCCATGCTGGTCAGGCTGGTTTTAGCTGGTGGTATCCAGTTGCCAAAACCCCTCTAAAACCAGCCTGCTGACCAGCTATGACCAGCTAAAACCAAGCTGGTTGACCAGCTACAACCAGCCAACAAGCCTAGGCTGGTTTTAGCTGTTTTTTTGTTTTTTTTTAGCAGGGTTGTATGTTGAAACCAAGACTTTGAGGGGTTGAGACCAAAAAAGCACCCTGCTGAAAAAAAAAGAGCTAAAAGCCTAGGCTGGTTGGCTGGTTTTAGCCTGCTGACCTGCTAAAACCAGGCTGGTTGACCAGCTAAAAGCAACCAATCAGCCTGGCCTGGTATTAGCTGTTTTTTTTCACCGGGGCACTACTCAAATTCATCTGTGTGATTCAAATGTCTAATTTTTAATCATTAAATACAATTAGAATAATCAGATACTTATAAAGCTGTTACCAATCAAATGAAATCTCTAACAACAACATTCATCTTAATTCTGCACCGCAGTGGTGGCACAGAAGATGCATCTGAATTGGTACAATTACAAATGCATAATAATGTCTGAAGTCTGCTTGCTCTTTATAGCATATAATTATATCATATTACAATATAAAAATCCAGATTTCATACAAGCACCTTTTTGCAGCAATATCTTGAATTTTGTGGGTGAATGTATTCATTTTGGTGACATAATCCCACAATCCCACAATAATTTCTGACTTGGCATAACAGTATAAATTAGTGGTTCTCAGCCAGGGGGCCGGGGCCCACTATAAGGCACTTCCAAACTTCCATGGGGGCCTGAAGAGGACTTAAAATAAGACAAAACAAGCATTAAACTTAACTAAAAAGGTAAAAATCTACCTATTTTTTAGTATTTGGCTATTTTTCCAATGAATATACATCTTTCTAGTCATGCTAAGCTCTAAAATATTTTTAGTGAGTGCACAGGGGCCTTCAAATATTGTTGTTGGGGCATTAAAGTCAAACATTTTGAGAATTAAATTATTTTTGTCATTTAGTTACTTAATAGTTATTGATTGCATTTAAAGCAGGAAGTTTACATCCAATCACATTAATCATGGTTGTAAACAAATCAGACAATGTACCAGAAATGTAGTAATATCCCCGAGTTGTGGTCTTGAATCAAAATCCAGAGTTTTCTTAGTCTGAGATTGAGAAGAAATGCTATCAAGACTGAGACAAGAGCAAGAACAAAAAATGTTCTTGAGACCGATCTTGGTACAACACTAAGTAACTTTCCTCAATACCGATTATATGGTCACAATGTAACACTTTTATGATATATATTGTGTGAACCTAAACGTGCTCATTGTACAGTATGTGTGTACATATGGTGTTATTTTTTTACCAGCTGATAACTTAAGAACAGCTTTGGGTAAAAGAGTCAAAACAGCACCAGAAATTCCTCCCTTTTACACAAACTGACATCTGCTTTAAAGAGACTATGGTTCGTACGCCTGTGTTATGACAACTTTGAATGAAATTATTCTCAGCCTACTTAAGTTGTAGCTCTGGATTCAATTAATCTGATCTATTTTAGTTCAAAACCACAGCTATTATACCACATGCTAAATGTAGCTTATTTATATTAAATGAACAAGTAAAATGTCACTTGTTACTGGCATAAGCAAAGACATTGCTTATAGAGTCAATGTAGTGTTTACCCTCATGTGGTTTACTCTTGACCACAATGGTAACCACAAAAACTTCAACATTACTGAAACATAAACATAACAGCATTAAATACTAGCAGGTCTTTCCCTTTACTAAAAAAAAAAAAAAAAACACATGAATTATTAGAAATTAACAAGAACAGCAGTCATTTATTGCAATCGTAAAACCACATTTTAATTATGGAATCACTGAAGACATAATTTATATTTATATTCAACAGGAAAAATGATTGAAGTTATTAATTCCTTTATGAGACATGCCATAAAAAAGCACGTTGTAATCCACATTTGACAATATCTACTACTAGTGTGCGACATGCAGTCCAACATCCAAATTGTGCACAAACCTCAAGTTCAATATTGAAACGTGGTTCATTTACTATGACTTTAACAGTTCAACAGTAAAAGTCATAAAGGGGTCATAATGTTCTGAGAGAGAAAGTATGTGTGAGAGACATAACAAAGAGAAAGAAGAGGAGAGTTCAAGGCCAATGTGAACTATTTTGGCACTGTTGGCAGACCGGCAGAGGGGAGGTAGGTCGTGGGTTTCCATCCTGTATATAATGCTTAAGGCCACTATGTTACACATTAGACTAAGGCGAGGGGCTGAGGCAAAGACCTTTTCTATGATCCTGACTCGGAATGTCCCAAGCGACAAAAGAAGGACGGCTAGTTCCCTTTTTTAAAAGAAAAACAAATCTTATTCTAGTCAGAAAACAATAAAAGCAATAAACAAGCTGCAACAATATACTGGCATGCAAAGGCACCGGAGTGAGCATTTCAATATTGTTATTGGCAGGCACTAACTGTTAAGATAATAAGTCCATCCATGACAAAGAGGAAAGCGAACAGGATTTGGTCAGAGATTTTTACCACAGCCCAGTATGGACAATTTCAGGAGTAAGGCATCATTGACAGGAATGGTTCATGTCTGTAAATACATATAAATACGATACATTTTATATATATATATATATATATATATATATATATATATATATATATATAAAAACACCTTATAGGTATTTATATACATGCATGTACTATTTCAAAATTCCTGATGTCATAAGACACCTTAGGCACTGTACAAATATGAGATCATGTGCACTTGTGCACTGTGTACTGAGGAATCAAGGAGCTAGTGTTGAACAGGGGGCAATGTCTGCAGATGCCACGGAACCTTATACTTAAGGAAAGTGAGGGATAGAGGGATAGAGAGATACGCTGTAGGTACGTCTGTTCTCTCTCTCTCAGTCTCTCAAGTGCACCCAGTGTTTTCCTGACTCCTTTAACAGCTTCTGAAAAATATGGTACAAAACAAAAAAATCTTATAAAACAGTGCACATGTACCACTTAAGGCATTCAATGATGTAAAAAAAAAAAAGCATTTTTGCCACATCAAGGTAATTTACAACATAAATATTGTTTTTTTTTATGTTATGACTGTTATAGCACCAGCTGTTCTCCAATCTCCTTAAAACGAGAATCACCTGTCGCATGTTCTCACCCAGTTTTGTGAAGTTTTGAGCTTTCCTTTAGGATTTATAGGATCTAAATGACACAGTTATAGCTTCCTAAAAGATACATTTCAAATTTGTTTTGATAAGTATTGACCTACAGAGTACAGAAAGTTGTACTGCAGTGTTTTTACCAGACTGAGCAGAAAACTTTCTTCTCTTCTCAATCATTTAACAAACAATTTGATTGACAATAGTGGTTCTAAAGGCAGAGTTGTCCGGAACGATGAGGTCTATCGTATGATACGAATATTGTGCATATGTCCGAAAAACTGTGCAATCGTTCACGCCCCTTGAAAAATGTAATATCGCCCCCAGTGGCTAATTTCTTTAAAATTTCCCTCAGACCTTTAAGCCTGCGAGTTGAACATGCCCAACAAGTTTCGTTCTGATCGGCCTTCGTTAACTTTGTCTAACAGGTGCTCAGAAAATTCAGATTGGCCATTCAGAACTTTGGTAAGATTTTTAATGTGTTGGAATAAGTATATAAATCTTTTCCAAAATTTTGGATGGTAGTTAAAAATAAAAATGCCCTCCACCTCTGAAAATGTAACCAATAATTTTTTTTTATTATTTCATCACATTTTTTTTTTTTTTTACAATCCATTTAATCCCAAAAGGGAAAAAAACAAAGTTCAGATAAATATTCTGTTGTCATATTACTAGAGCTGTCACGATTCCTCGATTCAATTCGAGTACTCGATAAAAAAAACGTTGACTACAATTTGCCAATGTCGAGTAACCAGCAAAATACCTCAAGTGGCGCATTCTACAGATGAGAATCCATCAAACGCATTATTAGACCTTTTTAAATAAAAAATAAAAATTTGTTATATTATCCGATTACTCAATTAATCGTTTGAATAATCGATTAATCGACCAAATAATCGATTACTTGATTACCAAAATAATCGTTAGTGACAGCTCTATCTATTACATAAGTTAAATACATTATGATTGCTGTTTGTGATGTTGTGTTAAAGGTGCAGTGTGTAGATTTTTGCGACATCTAGCGGTGAGGTTGTGAATTGCAACAGTCCACCGCTCACCCCTCCCTTTACAGAACTACGGTAGCCCATACAGGATTAAAATCTCGCCGTTTTTGACAGCAACGAATAGTGAGATTTCTTTTAAAACGTAATTTAAGGAATTATATTTACTTAATCATTCAATAAAACAATGTTATTGTGAATATTACTGTTACTTGTTCATCATTGTGTCAGTGTTTTTTCACAAGAACAACAGTGATGAAACACGATTGGTAGAGCAGTTTGTCCGTTTAGGGCTACTGTAGAAACACAACGGCGACTTCCATGTGAGGGGACCCGCGGTGTATGTAGATATAAACTGATAATTCTAAGGTAATAAAAACATTATGGTTCATTTAGTAAGGTCTTTATACACCCCTGAAAATATATTATATTGCACCTCTGTCTAGAGATCATCTTAAATATTACACAGTGCATCTTTAAACTTCAGTATTTGATCATCTCTAAACTGTACACAGATACTGAAATTATAATATTAAAATATTGCCAGTCAAATGTGTAAAAAGTAGGGATGTAACGATATTATCAATATCAATAAGAGGTATCGCAATAGCAAAACTGCCTCTTTATCATGGTGGTCACATGACGATACGAAACGATATAGGTCTTCCGGGCAAAGAGTGCAGTTTTTTTGGCACAGTTTCTGTCAAATAAACTAAAACCAAAAGCACAATATGGCTTAATCCCTTCATCAAGTCTGTTTTTGCTGCACGTTTCAAAGCGAAGCGCGTACTCCATTCAGGCGATCAGCTCGTGATCTGGTGTTTTCCGCGCCTCAGAACGGCTCCGTTCACAGTGAATGCAGTGAACTTGTTTACTGCATTGCTGTGAGTTTGGCATGCATTTGGGAATGCAACGGTCACCAGTTATGCTTTATTTTCTCGGCAAATGATTACAGCATTTCACTAGTTTGTAATCACTTTTTTTCTGACTTAAGTTTTCCTAGTTAAGAACATGCGTTGGAACTCATAATTTTGACCTCTCAAAGTGCATTAGATAGAAGAATTTAACTTTAAAATGTAGAAAATTAAATGTTTCTTCCGAGTTTTAATTTGTCTTTTTTTTTTAAATATCACTATTTTTTTAATGACTATTGTATCGTGAGATTTTGATATCGTTACATCCCTAGTGAAAAGCAAAGCTTGGTAACTATATGTCAGTCTTACCAAAATAGCCTCGGTTTTTCAAGCTCTCCTGCACCTGAGACTATATGGCCATATCAGTGGCAAACCTGGAGAACAAAATGAACAACATGTTAATGATAAAAATCAATATGATAAAGGAAGAAAAATAAATCCATTTTAAGCCAGGCAAAAAAAATACACTTACGCTCCTTCTTCTCTCAGTAGTGCCAAGAACTTGTTAACTCTGTATTCCGGAGGCATCTAAAAAAAATAAAACAGAAAAAAACCCACAGTGGAGGTGAAAATTAAGACTATACAGTTGCAATCAAAATTATTCAACCCCCTTGACCTGCAAGACATTTTGCTGCACATTCAACAAAACAATTCAACAAAGGCATAAGTAAACTATTAAATAAAGTTTATTAATACACATTTGAGTAATTCTGAGAATGTAAGTTGATGAATAATAAAAAAAATCGAATTGGCTCTAAACATTTATGTTCAAAATTATTGAACCCCTGAAAGTAAATTTGGTGTAGAATCTTTTATTCTTTAAAACCACCAATAAACACTGCCTGGAAGTGCTTAGATGCTTCTGTCACCTTTCTGCTGCAATCTTGGGCCATTCCTCCCCTGAAAAAGCTTTCAGATCACTGATAGTCTTTGGTTTTTACTTTGCCACTGCTTGCTTCAAATTCAACCAATGTATTTTCAATGAGAATTAAATCTGGAAACTGAAAAGGCCACTCTATGACTGATCCCTGAACCAAGCGTAAGTAGATTTGAACGTATACTTTGGGATGATTGTCCTGCAGGAAAGTCCATTGATTATTAGCTTCAGACTTTGCACATAAGGCATCACAATGTTTGCCAAAATGGTCTGATACTTTAATAAATCAATGATATCCTTTGTATGGTCATGTTTTTCACTTCCTGCTACAGTAAAACAACCCCATGACAGGACTGGCCCACCTCCATGTTTGATGATGTTCTTCTGCGTATAAGCTTGGTCTTTTTTGCACCAGATGTACCTCTGATCCATACATCCAAAAAGTTTCAGTTTGGTCACATCACTCCATAAAACATTCTTCCAGAACTTCACGGGTCTATCCAAATGAATTTTGGCATGTTCAAGGCAGCCTTTTTGTTCTTCTTGGTCAAGAGTACTATTCGGCAAGATTCCTCAACATGAAGACTACACTTGTCTAGTGTTTATCTTAGCCACAGCATTGAAATATATTTCCTCCTTTTGTCGGATCATCTTGCAAGTCTTTGGCTGTACATTGCAAGTTTTTCTCAGTTGATCTGATCAAACATTTTATGATATTGTGCTTTTTTGTTCAACAGCCTCAAAGGTTTTCTGGTTCAACACACTTTGAATCTAAGGAATACGTCTGCCAGCTGTGTCTCTAGGGACTTGTAATGTCTTAGAAATCTTCATGTAGTTTTAGACTTTCTAATATAGCAAACTATTTCTTCTCTATTGATTTTGTGTGAGCTCTGTTGACTTTACCATATTTGCTACTCACCTTCAGCACATGCATGGGCTAAGAGTATACTATGTGTTACACCCTAAGCTAATTCCATTTTTAATAAGTTTGTAAAGGCTTAAGACAATTTTTTAAGACAATTTTGTAACTTACCATAAAAATAACTGTCCTAAAACAGCAATGTTGAATAGGGGTTGAATAATTCTGACATAGCTTTGTTATTAAAAAATACTATAACTCAAAAACATTACATTATATATTGACATTATCACTTTTAATATGCCAGAAAACTGATGTAGATGCAATTTAGTCCTGGATCTTCATAAAGAGCCAAAATCATTTGGAAAGTACTACAGTCTCTGGGGTTGATTGCAACTTTAAGTGAAATCAGAAAAGAAAAAAAATCTTTGTTAGTTAAACTGCTGTAAATTCCTCACAAGCCCCCTTTTTCTGAAAAAGTTCTGAGATGTTGAAAAGACAAAAACCTTGTCAGCTATGTAAAGCCTGGAGGGTTCAGAGGGGCCCTGAGTTTGTCTGTGAAGGGGCGGCAGTAAATGGCTGTCGGGAAGGGGAAGTGACAAGACTAGTGATAAATCCAGCCGGCTGGCATACCTGTTTTACCCAGGACAGGAAGAGTGATAGACAAGCCAGTCCTGATCCCCTTGCATGCAAATTTTATTTGGTGATGTTCTGAGTGAAATGTCCATGATGGACTGTTCCAAAATCAGTACCATTCATTTCCATATGCTTTAATGGAAAGATTAATTAAGAAGCTGCACAGGTTTAATCTCAGTCTTGAACTAAATTGTGCTGTTAACTTTCCTAGACTAGAATGTGATTTAAGGACAGAGCAGAGCTCTGAGAAATGAGACGGCACCAAGGAGCAAAATTAATGAAGGTGTATGCAATAACTTAGCTTTTCAATTGCCTGGGGCAGTTGGAGAAGTGGAAATTACTGAAAGAATAGAGGGAACGGGAGGAAAACGCAGTGCGGCTGTGTGCAGCATGTCCCGGCAAACTCTGTCTCATTCCTCTCTGAGGGGAAGCACTCAGCGCTGCCACATTACTGCATACCACACCAATTACACAGCATCCAGCACAAACACCACTGCAACTCCAATTACGCCACCACAAAAACAAGACAACACTAACAAACATGACTATAATTCTCATTAAACAAGACTAGCAATAATCTAGAACTAATGGCTTAAAATGGACCCAAAAAAGAACCCAGAATATTTTCTAAAATACAGGTTTGCAAAAGACCCAACATTGGCATCATGAAGCACAACAGTGACTGGCCAGTTATTCAGTGGCCTTGGATCCAGAGGTATTTATCCAATTATTTTCTCCACAGGGATTTCAAAAATGTCTTCCAATAAAGAGCTCTAACCAGCCTTGTCTGAGATGGATCACATCATCACAAACACTGAAGTAAAAAAAAAGTTTTTTTACATATTAAAATCGTAAAGCTGCTTTCTATTTTAATACACTACCAGTCAAAAGTTTTTGAACAGTAAGATTTTTAATGTTGTTTTTAGTCTCTTTGGCTCACCAACCCTGCATTTATTTGATCCAAAGTACAGCAAAAACAGTAAAAGTTTAAAAATGTTATACTGTTTTCTATTTGAATATAATTTTAAAATGTAATTTCTTCTTGTAATCAAAGCTTTATTCAGCAAGGATGCTTTAAATTGATCAAAAGTGATAATAAAGACATGTATAATGTTACAAAATATTTATATTTCAGATAAATGAACTTTCTATTCATCAAAAAAATCTCAGCTGTTTTCAATATGTGTGACTGGATTAATGATGCTTAAAATTCAGCTTTAAAATCACAGGAATAGATTACATTTTAAAATATATTCAAATAGAAAACAGTTATTTTAAATGGTGAAAATATTTCAAAATGTTACTGTTTTTGGATCAAATAAATGCAAGCTTGGTGAGCAGAAGAGACTTGAACATGAATAATCTTACTGTTCAAAAACTTTTGACTGGTAGTGTATATTTAAAAATGTTATGTGTGATGGCAAAGCCGAATTTTCAGCAGCCATTTCTCCACTCTTCAATGTCACATGATCTTTCAGAAATCATTCTAATTGGTGCTCAAGAAATATTTCTTATTGTTGTTGAAAACAGTTCTGTTATATTAAGTAAACTGGAAACTGTGATACTTTTTTTTCCAAGATTTTTTGATGAATATTATTTTTTTTTAAATGGAAATCCTTTTTATTTAGATTTTTTAATATTTTTTAGTACATATATATATATATATATATATATATATATATATATATAGATAGATATATATATATATATATATATATATATATATAGATAGATAGATAGATAGATAGATATATAAAATTTAATAGCAGTAAAACATTAAGCAGCTAACATTACTGCAGGATTTTTGAGAACATTCAGTTTTGGCAGGGAAAGTGAAAGGCTTCAATCAACTCCAGAAGCCGGCCATATACACCAAATTAAATGCAGATGAGAAATATGGAGTTCTGTTTACTTGTGTGTGTCGAGAGCGACGCCGCATCTGGAGGGACTTGTTTTCATTATGATGCCATAAAGTAATTGAATTTGACATCGACTCAAACCGCAGATGATTTCGCAGGAAAAGCTGTGACTCAGGGAGTCGTCTAGACAACCCGCAGGGTGAAAAGGTCTTTCTGCATCTCACCTGCAGTGACATCTCAATGAGCATCTGCAGCTTCTTAATGCCGAGCCACATAGCTTTTCCTTTCGCCTGTTTTGCAATAGTCGCTCGCTCTTCTTCCTGGAAGCCCCCGAGAAGCTGAACAACACAGAAGAAGACAAAAGGTCAGATGTTAGTGGCCTAATGATCAAAAACTATAGTCAGAATTTAAAATGTACATCTAAGAGTTTGGTGTAGTTTACCCAAAAATGAAAATTCTGTCATTAATTAGTCACCCTCATTTGGTTCCGAACCCGAAAGACCTTTGTTCACCTTCAGACCTCAAATTAGGATATTTTTGATTGAATCCGAGAGCTTTCTGACCCTGCATAAACAGTAACGCAACTGCCACGTTTAAGACCCAGAAAGTTAGTAAAGACATTGTCCTGATATCACATGGACTATTTTAACAATGTTCTTACTACCTTTCTTGGCCTTAAACGTGTCAGTTGAATTCTGTCTATTTAGGATCAGACAGCTCTCGGATTTCATCAAAAATATCTTAATTTGTGTTCCGAAGATGAACAAAGATCTTACGAGTTTGGAACGACATGAGGTTGAGTTATGTAATTAATGACAGAATTTAAGTTCCATTTAAAGGAGTAGTTCACTTTCAAAACAAAAATTTACAAATAATGTACTCACCCCCCTCGTCATCCAAGATGTTCATGTCTTTCTTTCTTCAGTTGCAAGGAAATTATGTTTGTTTGTTTTTTTTTGAGGAAAACATTGAACTGAATCTGAACTTCTAAAATGTAGCTTCAAAGGGGCTTTAAACGATCACAGCCGAGGAAAGTAGGGTCTTATCTAACAAAACGATCTGTTATTTTCTAAAAAAAAAAAATACAATTCATTTTTTTTTTAACCTCAAATGCTCGTCTTGTCTAGCTCTGTGTGTACTCTGTGTAGAGATTAAAAAGTATATAAATTGTAAATGTTTTTAGAAAATAACTGATCGTTTCGCTAGATAAGACACTTCTTCCATTGCTGGGATCATTTAGAGCCCTTTGAAGTTGCATTTAAACTGCATTTTGCAAGTTCAAATTAGGGGGCACCATAGAAGTCCATTATATGGAGAGAAATCCTGAAATGTTTTCCGCAAAAAACATAATTTCTTTACGACTGAAGAAAGTAAGACATGAACATCTTGGACTACATTATCTGTAAATTTTTGTTCTGAAAGTGAACTACTCCTTTAAGTGTCCAAAACCTTTTGGGGCCACTGTACATCTCTTGAACTTTGCATTTGTGAGAGCCTCACCTCCAGGGCCTCCATGAGATGTTCTCCTTTAGAGATGTTAGGGATGTGGATTGTAGTGCTGAACGAGTCCAACATGCCCATCTCCTGCAGAACATCCTTCCTGCTAGTCGTACCAAGAATCAGCAACTTACGACCCTGCAGTATAAACACAAGCAAACATGTTTAAAATTTTGATTACAATTTATGGTAACACTTTGGGGAACTTTTGAGATGTGCTACTACAGCCGTGCTATGGTGCCTATCTACATTCCCATTCCCAGAGGCCCCAGCGAGCAGAGGAGATTATGGGTCGCCCCCCTGTGGCGCCCAGTATATGCTAGTGCATGCAGATGAGGTGCCACACAGGCAGCGGGCTAGCCAGGTCCCGGCTCTCTCACAAACCCTTTCTATCGACTCACCCAAGACCCGACTCCCTGCTGAGTGCTGCTCTATACAGTCCTGATCTGGAGGAACAGACCCGCAGCTATTCAAAATACCTTACAAACACAGCACAACACCTATTCCTGCCCGACATACACATTCACTGCCACCAGGCAGGCTGACACAACAGTAGCTTGTTGGGGGACCTGTATACTATGAAAACACTACTTCAGCAGAAAAAAAAAAGTGTTCAAATGGAGCCAAATTTTAAATGTAGATTCTTGGTTACTGGTTAAAGTCAAAAGAATGTTTAAATCGTAAGTCTGACAGCTTAGAAACGTGACAGAATGTTTCTTCTCAATAAAATTTGAGATGTCTTTTGTGTCTATGGTATAAATGGTGTGGTACAAGTTACACACCACAGTTAAATTAAGGGTTCTCAAACATTTTTCGTCAAATAAAAATTGGGGTAACCACAAACTCAAAACTTGAAGGAAACATGCTCACCAAGGCTGCATTTACAGTAATATGATAAAATATTATTATAAGTTAAAATAACTGTTTTCTATCTGGATATATTTTAATGTGTGATTTATTTCTGTGATGTCAAAGCTGCATTTTCAGCATCATTACTCCGGTCTTCATTGTCACATGATCCTTCAGAATTCATTCTAATATGCTGACTTGGAGCTCAAGGACAATTTCTATGTTATCACAGTTGAAAATAGTTGTGCTGTTTCATATTTGTGTGGAAAGCATTACACATTTTTTTCAGAATTCTTTTATGGATAAATAAGTTTTAATTTGAAATAGACTGTTCATGTCTTCAATGTCACTTGATAAAGTTAATGCCCCCCCAAACAAACAACAAAAATAAACAAATAAATAAATAAAAATGATAAATGCAAAAAAAAAATCATTTACAAAAAAAACCTACTAAAAAACTATTTAATTAACTATTTAATATACACTATGATTTTTGACTGCCATTTTGTTTTAATTGTGCATTCATTATGAAATTATTTTATGAATAAAAAGTTCTCATTTGAAATAGATTTTTCATGTCTTCAATGTCACTTGATAAATTTAAAGCCTTCTTGCTAAATAAAAAAAATATATAATAAAAAACAACTTACTAACTAAAAAATTGTAAAAAATAAAATAAAATTATAAATGCTGAATAATAAAATATATTATTTTCCTAAAAAAACAACTTACTAACTCAAAAATAAATCAATAAATAAAAATTATAAAAAAAACTTACTTAAAAAAAACTTACTGAAAAAACTAAAACTATTTAATATACACTGATTTTTAAGTGCCGTTTTGTTTTTATTGTGTATTTATTATTTATTAAACCATTTTATGAATAAAAAGTTCTAATATAAAATAGATTTTTAATGTCGTCAATGTCACTTGATCAATTTAATGCCATCTTGCTGAATAAAAAAACTATAATTAAAAAACTTACTAACTAAAAATAAATAAATATAAATGCTGAATTAAAAAATATAATAAAAAAAGTACTAAAAAACCTGAGACTATTTACTATACGCTATGATTTTTAACTGTTTTGTTTTTAAATATTTATTATATATGAAATTCTTTAATGCATAAAACGTTCTAATTTGAAAAAAAAAAATAATGTCTTTATTGTCACTTGATCAATTTAATGCATTCTTGCTAAATAAAAAAAACAGCTTACTAACAAAAATAAACAAATAAATCAAATAAATGCTAAATGCCAAATTAAAAAAAAAAATCATTTACAAAAAGAAACGTATTAAAAAAACTAAAACTATTTAATATGCACTATGATTTTTGACTGCTGTTTTGTTTTTATTGTGCATTATATCTGAAATTATTTTATTAATAAAAAGTTCTAATTTTAAAAAGATTTTTCATGTCTTCAATGTCACTTGATCAATGTAATGCCTTCTTGCTAAATAAAAAATATATAATTTTCCAAAAAAAAAAAACTACTAACTAAAAAATAAAAAATAAATACAAATTATAAATGCTAATTATTAAAAACATACTAAAATATGAAATTAAGGTATGTATTTACTATATATTAAATTAACAGCCTGCTTTAATTTTAAAGAGTTGACTGCTTACTATCTAAAGTGCTACGTCAAACTGTCAAATAATATACAAAATATGACAAATGAAACATTTTATCAATATTAATTTCAGCCCAATGCGTTAATTCAATGTTATGAGTCGACTACCAAATAAACCAATTTGATATTGGTAGTTTTAATCAATAATTGTATTTATTTAGGACCACTAGAAAACCACAGTCTGAGAACCACTGGTTTATGATTATACTTGGGGTTAGAGGTTTTTAAAAAACCCAACATTAAGGGTAAAATAATAAAAAATAATAATAGCAGACTAAAATAACTTTGAGACGTCTATGAACAAAGAACAAATGTAGCAAGTGGCTCCATAGCAGTTTTCTGATTATGTTTTCTGGTGAAAAGGAGGTGCTGCCCTCTGTCTGTGGATGGAAGTACTACAGACTGGTGTGAATGTGTAACTTTCTCACCCGAGGAGGAGGTTTCTTCAATAACACCAGCAGAGCCTGCAGCACCAAGTTAGAGAACCGTGGCCCGATGGGAACAAAATCTGTGGAGTGGAGAATCATCAGAGATGAGAGGACAGTATTGCCATCACTTCAAGAACAAAAACCAGACAAGAGGACATAAGTCTCCTCCAGTTTCGTTAAATAATAAATAAAAGGTACACACAACACACAACATATCATCAGGTTTGACAAGAAGTGCATCATCTTCTTTGTAACCTACTCACCCAGAAGTCTTTCTATATCGTCCACCACCACACAGCTCAGTTGAGATTTGTAGGCATCCTCAAATATCTAGAGATGACAATGAGAAACCCACTATTAAAGGACAGCAGCTGAAATATCACATCCATAACATACCCAACGACAACTGCTTTCGACACGCACAGGTCTCTTAATGTCTTAACCTACAGAGACAGGGTTGCTACCTTCTTGATGGCCTGACATTTGGCGGTTTCTGTAAAGCCGATCATTTTGTCTGGAGAGCAGATCTTGATGAAGGGGAACTGGGAGTCCTCTGCGATCTTGGCCGCCAGTGCAGTTTTACCACTGTGAGGAGGCCCTGAGGGAGCAGAGAGCATTCACACTCTCAGTCATATCAGATTGCAGCATTATAGTGCATGTTTGCTTGTGTGAACCAGAGAACAAGAGTGGGGAGAAATGCTATTCTCTTAGTATTTGTGTGTACATGTGTGCAACTGTAACTTGTCAAGCTATAAGTTACTCATACATTTAGAACAGTTATCTATTAGCTCTTAGCTTTTAGAAGACAATGACATTATAATGGCTTCAATTCTGCCATCTTCATCCACACACCCTTAGGGCTAAAACAATGAAATCACAATATGTATTTGTGGAATTATCAAATCTCAAATGCTGTTTTCAACCCTGGCTCTTAATGCATGTGTTTCCTTCTGGAGCATCAGTGAGTAATAGTTGCATATGAGTCCCTCAGTTGTCCTCAGTGTGAAAAGATGGATCTCAAAATCATAGTCATTGTTGGAAAGGGTTCAAATACAAAAAAAAAAAAAATGAAAAACTAAAGAATTTGTGAGACCTGAAGGATTTTTCTGAAGAAAAGCAGGCAGTTTAACTTTTCAGGACTCAAGAACAACTATCACTAAACAAAAAAAAAAACAGTTGTGGATCAGTGTTGTTTTCGCCAACGATGACGATGACGAAATCATTTTGTTGACGCCACTTTTTTTCATGACGATAACGAGACGATGACGAGATAAAAATGGCTCGTTGATGACTAAAACATGACGAGACGTGTGTGAGTTTTCGTTGACGAGATGAGAATAGACGAAAATGTTAGTGGGTGGTCCGTCAGACGTTTAAAATGCATGACATATCTGCTTATTGTGCATGCCAATTAAAACCTAAATAGTACCTGCCTCTATGGCAAGCGGTTTTAGCATTAAATACTCTTTGCCATACTAGTATGGCAAGCCGTTTTAGCATTCTATCCTTGTTTGGTTACGCCCACCACCTGGTGTACAGCACACAACGTGCTCAACACGTCACATTGTTGTCACTCAGACAGACAGACGATTAACCATGATGGCGGCAGTTTGCACACAGGGTGGTCGCAAACGGTGAGAGGACCTATGGGTGTATTTCAAATATATGTCTTTTATGTCTAAAACCATTCCTTCATTATTGTAATTGTTGGTGAAAATGGTGACTTATAAGTGACACTACCCAACAGCAAAATACTTACTGACCTACATTAATTTGTTAAAAGACTACTTTTTCCCCTTTTTTTGACTAAAATTAGACTAAAACCTTTTTGACTTTTCGTCGACTAAAATTGGACTAAAACTATCACATATAGAAGTGACTAAAATTTGACTAAAACTAATAAGCATTTTAGTCCAAAAGACTAAGACTAAATCTAAGATGGTTGTCAAAAACAACACTGTTGTGGATCATTTAGGTAACAACAGTATTAAGAATCAAGTGTATGTAAACTTTTGAACTATTCTTATGTGAACTATATGTAAACATCTTTTATGGGAAATATCTTATTCAGGTCAGTACTAAATAAAAAAATAACATGCATTTTGTATGATCCCTCTTATTTTGGTAAGATAATTCACATTTTGCAGATTCTGCAAGGTGTATGTGAACTTTTGACTACAACTGTAAATAAATACCAGTTTTTAGAAAGATGAGAAAAATACTACTTCCTCACAAAAAAAAACGCCCTCCAAAAGTACAAAAGTACTACTGAACTACAAAAAAATTCTTAATTAAATATTAGAATTGACTGACTGTCCTATTTTGTAAAATTACTGTATTAAATCTTACAATATTAGTTTATGTATTGCTTCAAAAAATGCCACTCCAGCATTTTAACAGACTTAATCAGTGAATCATTTTTTTAAATGGTTTGCTGTCTAAACCAATTCATTAAATTGAATAAAGCTTTTCTATACTTAATTTAAGAAACAGAACAGGAATTTCTTACTCACTAAAAAGGAAACCCAACACTGAACGTCTGCCACTATTTTTAGTTAGTTGCCCCAAACACTGTATTTGTGTATGTTTATGTCTGTAAAGTTTGTGCGTAAGACTTGCCTTCTAAAAGCACTGTTACTAGCGGTGTGCGTTCACTGTTCATGGTCTGTTGCACCAAAAGGTCTCCATCTCCCAGTATGTCAGACACAGCATTGCTCCATTTCACAATGCCGTTCATGATGTAACTAGAGTAATCTTCCTGATTACTGCCAAAAGCCTTTAGAAAACAAAGAGAATTGCATTAAACAATAAAACAAGCAAATGACTTCATTCACTGCTAAAATAATTTAATAATGCATAATAATTTGACATTTTTCAATCTTAAGTCTAAAGTGGCTCATTCACACAGTGTAGAATGCACAAAATAATTCACCAAATTTTACTTTACATGTTGGATGTAAATAAAAACATTCTTAAAGGGATAGTTCACCTAAAAAATTAAATTAACCCATGATTTACTCACTCTCAAGCCATTTTAGGTGTATATGGCTTTCTTCTTTCAAACAAATACAATCGGAGTTATATTAAAAAATCCAAGCTTTATGGCAGTGGATGGCTGTTAAGATTTTGAAGTACAATAAAGTGCATCTATTTATCATAAAAAGTGCTCCACGTGGCTCTGAGGTGTCATAGGCCTTATGAAGTGAATCGATGCATTTGTGTAAGAAAAATATCCATATTTATCTTATAAACCGGTGAGAATATGCTAGTCTCGTGAGAACCAATTTTTGTGTACAGGAAAGGAAAACCAGTCCCCTCTTGGCTTATTTCAAAATCCTCTAAAATTTTCCTTTACAATACTTGTTTTGTAGTTCTAATTCATGACTGTTGTTTTGTTTTGCTCTCTCCACTGCTCTTCCACATCCACCTACATCTTACATCATCTGCTGGAACGACTCTCTTTTGTGAATGCTCTTATGACAGTTAGCGGAAGCTAGAAATTCCAGTTTATAATGTTTTAAATATAGATATTTTTCATACAAAAACATATCGATTTGCTTCAGAAGGCCCTTAATAACCTTATCGAAGCAGTATGGAGTACTTTTTATGATGGATGGATTCACTTTATTGGACTTCAATATCTCAACACCCATTTGCTGCCATTATACAACTTGAAAGAGCCAAGACATTTTTTAATATAACTCCTATTGTATTTGTCTGAAAGAATAAAGTCATACACACCTAGGACGACTTGAGGATGAGTAAATCATGGTGCAATTTTCATTTTTTGGTGAACTGTCCCTTTAAGCGTGAGTGGGACAGACTTGATGCCATTAGTGGAGTCTGGCTGCATGGGTTTTGGGTTTAACATATTATGCAAACTGAATACACAATAATGGAAAGTGGACTTACAGGCTTTATGTCATTATTCAGAGAAGCCAAGAAGTCACTCCTGCTGACCTCCAGCATCTGAGCCTTTTCTATGTCAACCTCTACCTGAGTAGTGGCCTACAGGAGCAAAAACACAAGGATTGATCGTCAAACTTATCCACTTAATCAAAATGAAAGGTCAAGGGGTGAGAGAAAGAGAGACCTATTACACCTGTGTAAGCTCTATCAAATATGAGACCCTGGACCACAAAACCAGCCATAAGGTTAAATTTTACAAAACTGAGATATATACATCATATGAAAGCTCAATAAATAAGGATAGGACACTATTTGGCCGAGATACATCTATTTGAAAATCGGGAATCTGAGGGTGCAAAAAAAATCAAAATACTGAGAAAATCACCTTTAAAGTTGTCCAAATTAAGTTCTTAACAATGCATATTACTCATCAAAAATTACATTTTGATATATTTATAGTAGGAATTTTACAAAAAATCTTCATGGAACATGATTTTTACTTAATTTCCTAATGATTTTTGGCATAAAAGAAAAATCAATAATTTTGACCCATACTATGTATTTTTGGCTATTGCTACAAATATAGCCCAGCGACTTAAGACTGGTTTTGTGGTCCAAGGTCACATATGGAAGCATTATGTGTCAACACCATCAAATATGGGCATGTGTGAGCCGCTAACACACACACACACACACACAGACATGCACGCACAAATTTTATCCATAGGCATCTAAGTAAGATTTAATTTGTATTTGTATACAATTCTCCACCTCAAGCATTGAAACAATCTTTTTTTAGTATTCACATAAAAACCCACAGCATTTAAACAGCATTTAAATGCATAACAGAACTTTGCTGTAATCTGATGTAAACTGCATTTTATTTGTATAATAAACCAATTATGTAACTTGAGATAAGTTCCGACCAGAGTTCAGAACTGATTTTGTTTAAATCAACCATAATTAGTTATGATTGTGGTGGTGCATTGCGGATGACAAGATGAGATCAGACCTTGATGTGACGGTTCATGGCAGTCGACTGTGCAGCCCGAACAAGCCCTTCCAGCTCTGCTCCACTAAAGTTCTTGGTATCAACAGCCAGCTCCTTTATGTCAACGTCTTTGGCCAGCATGTTTGACTGCTTCATTTTTGCCGTGTGGATATTCAGGATCTGAACACGGCCTGTCTCGTCGGGCAAGCCTGGGGAAAGATGATTAGACATCTAGTTTAGGCTACCTATTTAGGAATATGCCTTAACCTATTGAAAAGGGCCATGATGGCTACTGTAGTTCTCACCAATCTCCATTTTGACCTCCAGTCTACCCGGTCTCAAGAGGGCCTCATCGATCAGGTCAGGCCTGTTGGTCATTCCTTAAATAAAGTGGGATTTAATAATGAAACCAAAGTCAAATCAATGAATAAAAGATGTAACAAAAGCTAACGCATGGTCAATTAAATGCTGACTGATCTCAGAAGACGTTCTCACCAATGACCAGGATGTTGTTGAGCTGCTCTACACCATCAATTTTAGACAGTAGCTGGTTGACTACAGTGTCATGGACCCCAGTGCTGCCCGCCATGCTGCCACGTTGTTTACAGATGGCATCAATTTCGTCAAATATGATGATGTGCAGTCCACTGTTGGCCCCCAACTTCAAAAGCCAAGAAAAGAGACACCGAAAATATTATAACAGATAGCGGTGGGCGATATATATATATACGATTAACCGGTAGAAATATGTTAACTGGTAAACATTTTGGACTATCGTTTCTATAGCGGTTACACAATCACTTGAAGTTTCTGTGCTATGTGGTTATGAAAACATATTGTTCTTTTGCCACTTTATAGGCTTTGAACGGTTAAATATATACACTTGTATGTGTCAATATGCCTGTCTTTGCAAGTATCTTCATAAACAGTAATTTAGATATTAAGCGAAAGCAAACCGCTGAGAAAGAAAACAGTAACAGTGAGTAACAGTACATTGGATCTGGGCAGCTCTTAAAGTGACAGCAGTCTAATATTCCTGCTGCCTATCGTTCATGTTCAACAAACAATGAAAGAGAGACTAAGAATGTGTTCACACTTGTCATGTTTGGTTCGCTTTTATTCGAACCCTGATGCACACCAAATAGATGGACTGAGACCGCTAAAACGATGGGTCTTGGTCTGCTTCCAAAAAAACTGCAGTTTGATTGAAATATGAACGTGACATGGACCAAATACTTCTAAACTAACCAAAAACAGGAAGTAATGACAAGATGCGACATGATTTCACGAAGGGAACAAGCAGTGTATCCACAACAAAATGAGCAAATCAGCGAATGGGTACTTTGATGCTTTAAGCCGAACGCACCTTTTCCTTTTGTTTGGAAATGTTCAGTGAGTTTCACCATGGAATATACGTCATTTAGCCCGACCAATCATGTTGTGAACATATCACTATGCCTTTAGGTTCAGTATTTTTAGGTTAGCTGTCAAAAATGCCAGTGTGAATGCTAAGCGAAACAAAACAAAAAAACTGATTTTATAAAGACCTTACTTAAAGCAAAAATAACTATTTTGTTATATACTGTTACCGTGAAATAAAATATTCCCTACCCCTAAGTAAAAGGTGATCCGTAATTTCAAAAGTGTCATATAAAAGGTTAACTTAATATTAATATATAATGATATTAACTGTTTCTGTGACTTTAAAATGACAAATAACCAATACTTTACACCTGTAATTGTTTTAGTCAGACCTTGTGAACATTTCTACATTTTATTTTTATGTAAGTGTTAAGTTGTTCATCAAATATTTAATTTAATTCCAGCTTTATTTAAATGAACGAAAACAAGTTTTAATAGTTTTAGTTTGTTTTAGGCAACAGTAAAAACACAGAATAATAATAATAATAATAATAATAATAATAATATAATAATAATATGTAATATAATATGTGACCCTGGACAACAAAACCAGTACATTGACCCATACCATGTATTTTTGGCTATTGCTACAAATATACCCATCCTACTTAAGACTGGTTTTGTGGTCCAGGGTCACATAATATAATATTAGCCCATTTGGTAGCAAACTAAATGCCAGGTAGATGTCAAGCCTGAAAACTTTTTAAATTTTGTTTTAATGTGGTCTTAAAAACTGCGTATAGTTCTCTTGAGCTCCCTGCTTAAATGCCAGGTTGGTGAATAGACTGTGACTGTATAAACTCTGTGACAATGGTCCACAATTACGAGTTATCTTCTTCATCTCAGAGGCTGTCAGAGGCTAGCCCGTAACATTTAGCACAGATGAGAGGCCAGTATGAGTGTGCGTGGCCTCCCGTGAGTGAGGGTGAGGGGTTAGAGATAGCCGAACACTCTCATTAAGAGGTGACGAGTGAGCTCTTCAATGTCATGTAGTCACACAGTCTACCAACACAACATCACACTTAAGCACGGCCAGAACCAGCAGTTCACTGCCAACACTTCAACACACACCACCCTTGGAAAAAAAAAAAACTACGATAATGTTTCTAAGCAAACACTAGGCCATTTACAGTAATTCAGTAAGTATATTTCAGCAATTTGGAGTTATTTGTAGAGCTGCTGGAGGGCCCAAAACTGGGAACATCATCCTTCGCGCAAACCTAAGTTTGCTTGCCATGATTTTTTTTTTCGACTGTTGACAGAACAACCTTTCTTTAAAGTGTCAAATATCGGCGGGTTCCGTCACAGAGCCAGATGAATGTAACATTGTACAAAATGTCCGTATGGCCTTTCTAAGATAACAGTGATTTGTAATGCACAGGAAAGAATGGAGTTGTTTCCTAAGTGTGTAATGTTTAATAATCTGCATGAAATGTCTTTTTTCCCCTGGTTTCTTACCCTCTTCTGTTCTTCCTCCGCATCAGCAAACAGCTTTCTGATGTTGGCCTCAGACTCGCCCACGTATTTGTTCAGAATCTCTGGCCCGTTGACCACCTTCGGCTCTCTGGCATTGAGCATCTTACCAATCTGACGTGCCATCAGGGTTTTACCACAGCCGGGCGGCCCAAACAACAAAATCCCCTTCACGTGTTTGCAGCCTGTGGAAAGAGAGAGGAATTGTGGGGTGTAAAGTCAAAACCAGAGGGTATGAAACATAAGACATTACAAAATGGTATAAGCATCAATGACAAATTGTATTAATAAATAAAATGGAAAATCTAGCTTAGCATGGCAACCTCTTTGAAATACACGTATACTACTTTTAACAAAAGTTTCAATTGAATGAAAAATGTCATGTGGTATAACCAAGTAAAAAGTCAACACATTTAATCATAATTTTTCAAAAAAGTTTTGTAAAATATATACAATTCCTGTGGGTAAGTCAAATCCGCATTTACTTGATCAAAAATATAGGAAAAACAGTAATATTGTAAAATAGTATTACAATTCAATTTTAATTTTAATTTATTGTAAAAGCTGAATTTTCAGCATTACTCCAGTCTTCAGTGTCACATGATCCTTTAGAATTTATTCTAATAAGCTGATTTGGTGCTCAAGAAACAATTGTTTTTATTATCAGTGCTGACAGTACGATTAATATTTTTGTGGAAAACATTTTTCCAGAATTCTTTGACGTATATCAAGCTTAAAAGAACAGCGTTTATTTGAAATATAAATCTTTCATAACATTTAGAATGTATTTACTGTCACTTTTTATCACTTTATTACATCCCTGAAATACTTCCCATACACACAGAGCACACACAAAAAGTATGGCCAAGTGTCAAATACAACTGTTTTCAGAGTAACACAGGGCTCTTTTTGATGAGCAATGGCATTTCTCAGACAAGAGCGCTGTTTTTGGTTAACAACATCTGCTGGCTGCCATTTGGAGCGAGCGGGAAGGCTGGAGATAACCAGCAGGCCTGAGATGAGAATCAGCGTGGCCATTTACACCTGATGACAGACTCAGGTTGAGGGAGGGCAGGCGTCCAGACTTTTCACGGAGGCAAAGAACAAGGCCGTAGCTAGGAAAACTGAAATGACCTTTAGCTGGTGGGAGTTTTGGGAGAAACTGGGTGCATTGGTGTAAACTCCCACCCAAGTGCTGTCAGACAATAACATACTCAGACACACACCCGCACCTTCCTTCAGCACCTGCGCTCCAAAACCAACCCCAATTAGGTGCTCACCTTTGCGCTATCAAGACCCGCCATCTCATTAAAGCAGCCAGCTGCCCGAGCCAGAGGCCGACTCCTGCAGCCATCACACCACAAAGGTCATCTCTCGCTCTTTCTAGCACTCATACTGCATTCTGATCACTGCAAGTCATCAGGCAGCTTACAGGGATACAACTGAAGTCAAAAGTTTACATACACCTTGCAGAATGTGCAAAATGTTAATTATTTTTCCAAAATAAGAGGGATCTTAGAAAACGCATGTTATTTTTCACATAAAAGATGTTTACATGTAGTTCACAAAAGAAAATAATAGCTGAATTTATAAAAAATTACTCAGTTTAAAAAGTTTATATACACCTGATTCTTAATACCTGTTACCTGAATAATCCACAGCTGTTTTTTTTTGTTTGTTTTGTTTAGTGATAGTTATTCATGAGTCCCTTGTTTGTCCTGAACAGTTGAACTGCTTCAATGTTCTTTAGAAAAATCCTGTAGGTCCCGCAAATTCTTTGGATTTTCAGCATTTTGGTGTACACGAACCCTTTCCAACAATGACTGTATGAATTTGAGATCCATCTTTTCACACTGAGGACAACTGAGAGGCTCATATGCAACCATTACAGAAGGTTCAAACGCTCGCTGATGCTTGAGAAGGAAAAATGATGCATTAAGAGCCGGGGGTGAAAACTTTTGAACAGAATGAAGATTTTTCTTACTTTGCCGAAATATATATTTTTTTTATTAGTACTGCCCTTCAGAAGCTACAGAAGATACTTACAGGTTTCCCAGAAGACAAAATAAGTGAAATTTACCCTGATCTCAAATTCAAAAAGTTTTCACCCAGTTGTCCTCAGTGTGAAAAAATGGATCTTATAATCATACAGATATTGTTGGAAAGGGTTCAAATACATAAAAATGCTGAAAAATCAAAGAATTTGTGGGACCTGAAGGGTTTTTCTGAAGAACAGCAGGAACAACAAACCAGGGACTCATGAACAACTGTAAATAAACAAAAAAAAAAACAGCTGTGGATCATTTAGGTAACAAAACAGTATTAAGAATCAAGCGTATGTAAACTTTTGAACAGGATCATTTTTATAAATTCAACTATTATTTTCTCTTTTGGTCTTTTATGTGAAATATCTTATTCAGGTCAGTACTAAATAAAAAATAACTTGCATTTTGTATGATCCCCTCTTATTTTGGTAAAATAATTAACATTTTGCAGATTCTGCAAGGTGTATGTAAACTTTTGACTTCAACTGTATGCCCTTCATAAGTTAATTTGCAGTGTAAAACAGCTAAGTTCACAGTTTAGATGAACACTGTAGAGGACAATGCTTTACAATGTAGTTGTAAATAGCTCACACAAAAATGAAAATTCTCTCATTTGCTCCCCACAAGACCTTCGTTCACCTTCAGAGTGGTTCAACCTTAATTTTATGAAGCTACGATAATACTTTTTGTCTGCAAAGAAAGAAAAAATATCAACTTTATTCAACAATTTCTTCTCTTCTGTGTCAGTCTTCAACGCACGTTCATGAGAGTGCCACGTTGCTGTCTATGCAGGGTCAGAAAGCTCTCGTGTTTCATCAAAAACATCTTAATTTGTGTTCCAAAGACGAACAAAGGTCTTATGGGTTTTTGAGTAATTAATGACAGAATTTTCATTTTTGGGTGAACTATCACTCTAATAATGAGCAAAAGTAATAGTGATGGTCTGACTTAGCACCATTAAAAACATTTTTGTGCACAGTTTGGCAAATGCAGAATAGCATGAAATGATAATTAAACCACAAACTAAGTGTTAACAGTTATGGATAAACCAACTGAAACCACATGTACGCAGAAACCACAGACTCCTGGTGGCCTTGGAAAAAGATGGATTGCGTTAAGCTGACATATTTAGTTAAATATTATTAGAACTTAAAGTCTTTTCTATTTCGGAGTAACAAAAAGTTACAGTGCAACAGTAAGCACTGCTGTTTTATGAGAGGTCCAAAACACAATCAAATGTACTATGGGGCAAACAAAGGTTACATTGTGCATTAAGTCCTTATTATGTGAGCCTGGACCACAAAACTAGTCATAAAGGTTAGTTTTTTGAAATTGAGATTTATGCATCATCTGAATAAATAAGCTTTGATTTAAAAATCTGGAATCAGAAGGTGCAACAAAACTAAATATTGAGAAAATCACCTTTAAAGATGTCCAAATGAAGTTCTTAGTAATGCATATTACTATTCAAAAAGTAAGTTTTTATATATTTACAGTAGGAAATTTACATAATATCTTCATGGAACATGATCTTTACTTAATAAAAGAAAGATTGATTGATAATTGATAATTCTGACCCCTATACACTGTATTTTTGGCTATTGCTACAAATATACCCATGCTACTTAAAACTAGTTTTGTGGTTCAGGGTCACATATAAAGATGGTTTGGCCATATATTATGCTAAGTTTTAACCGTGGACATGCACTTTCTCATTCAGGATTCATTAACATGAGCACCTGTTGAGAATCTGTATAAAATTCTGTGTGAGAACTTTTTTTTTTTTTTTTTACACACAAGTAAGTAATAACACTTGTTCACAATTATTGTCAGATGACATCCAGTGTCTAAAAGCTGAGAACGGAACGTAGACAGTGGATTCAACTGCAAATGATTAGAATACTTTCGCTGCAGGAGTCAATCTGATGGGAATTTGTCTGCTGGATAGCATCTTTAACAATTGTTTATCTGTTTAAAGGGTGAATATAAATCAGAAACAAATCAGACTGCAGTCTGATGATATAATTCAAACTAGGCTTTTGACTGTAAGCCAACAGCAAAAGAGAAGACAACATAAGGATGTTTCTTCTACCCGAGCAATTCTCTCATTTATGGTTAGGATGAGGTGCTGGGAGGGTCTGAAAACTGTCTGTCCAATCTCTTTATATATTTTGGCTTTGTCCTCTGTCTCTTAAACTGCGTGTTTCATGTCGCCCACAACATGCTGTGCCTCTGCCTCACTGGCCACTTAAATTCAGAGGGATGTGGTTGGAGAAGAAAAAAAATAAAAAGAGTTATATGTCTTTCCAAGAGAGAAACAAGGACGTCATGCACTTTTTTTGAAGGAGTTCTAGTGGCGGTCCTGCACCACTTGGTACCTAAAACTAATTACTTGTAAAGTAAATAGCTGTACAGTTTTTACTTGAAACTGCCAGAGGATAAAGAAAAGACTCACCCATCTGCTCCACTATGTCTGGAGGAAAGACTCGTGAGGCAAAAGCCCGGCGGAAGATGTCTGAGAACTCCTTGTCCAGGCCTCCGATGCCCATGCGCTCAAAGTTCCAGTCTGGGTTGATGATGGACTGCCGAGAACCTCTGGTCTTTGCCTTTCCTGGGAAGATTTAGCAAAAACAAGACTGCTGAGAAACACTAAAAATTACATGTGTATATTTAATTTCCCAAGGATATACCCCATGTCAAATATTAAGCGATTTATAAAACAATTTAGTAGATAACAATTAAGTGAGGTAGCTGAGGTAAAACCACATGTGTTCTGACTGCCACCTAGTGGTGTAGTTTGGGTGTTACACAGTTTCAGGCCTGTAAACATTTCACTGAGTCATTGGACAACACAGAGATAAGGAATTACACACAGGGGCACCGCTAAGGGGGGGGAAGTTAGGACAATTCTAAGGGCCCACGCCCTTTAGGGGCCCCTAGAGATCTGCTTTGGAGTGGTAGGGGGGGCCCAACCTCATATTTTGTCATAGGGCCCAAAATTGCGAGCGGCGCCCCTGATTACACACGTTCTGCTTTAAGTTTTTCGCAAAATGTGTTTGTCATTTCTTATCGTTTTAGCATCACACAATCTAGTACAACACTGTCCCCCGGTTTCACGAACAAGGCTTAAGCCTACTTCTGGACTAAAATGTAAGTCTGAGCTGTTTCAACTGAAAGAAACTTGCACTGACTGATCTTAAAATGTATCAGTGCCTTTGTTTTGTCTTAAGATCACATCAGTAATGTTTTTTTTTTTCCAGGCATGTTTTTAAAAATGATTTAAATGTCCTAATTGAACTATGGTCTAAGCCTGGCCTAGTCTAAGTCCTGTCTGTGAAACCAGGCCTACATCTTTTGTCAATATGGCGTTACATTTTAAAGTTCAGTCATTTTAGTTCGGCCATTGACTAACTTTTTTTTTCCATATTACTACAGAAGTCATGGCTACTATCAACTGTTTGGTAAATATGTTTTTTGTGCTCAACAGAAGAAAAAAAACAAATACAGGTTTGAAATGACAGAATGTTCATTGTTTTTTAAAGTAATTTATTACATTAAATAATTTAATTATCTTTTTAAAAAAAACTCTAAAACTACATTAGAATTATGTGTATCCTGTGCTCAAAACAACTACATTTTTTTAATTGGAAAAGCATTTGTGCACCAAATATAGGACAAGGGCTGAAAATCTGACTTCAGATGTCACAATTCTGACTTTTTTCTTAGAATTGCAAGGGAAAAACTCGCTTTCTGACTTTTTTCTCAGAATTGTTAGACATAAACTTACAATAGCGAGTTATAAAGTTAGAACTGCAAGATAAAATATTAGAAGTCACAATTCTGAGAAAAAAGCAAGAATTGCCAGTTTATATCTTGCAATTCTGACTTATTTTTCGCAATTGTGAGTTCAGATTACACAATTCTGACTTTTTTTCTTAGGACTGCAAGGGATAAACTCGCTACTCTGACTTTTTTCTCAGAATTGTGAGATATAAACTCACAACTGCAAGTTCTCGGCCTGTTTTCACAGACATGGCTTAAACTAAACCAGGATTAAGCCATAGGTCAATTATATGCCTTATAAAAAAATAAAAAATAAACATTACTGGTATGCATCTTTAGACAAAACAAAGCCACTGATATAATTTAAGATCAGTCCACGCAAGTTTCTTTCAGCTCAGACTTACATTTTAGTCTGGGACTAGGCTTAAGCCTGATCTGTGAAACCGGGGGCTAAAGTCATAATTTTGAGATATTAAGTCAGAAGTCACAATTCTGAGAAAAAAGTAAGAATCGCCAGTTTATATCTTGCAATTCTGACTTATTTTTCGCAATTGCGAGTTCAGATCACACAACTCTGACTTTTTTTTATTTCTTAGAACTGCGAGGGATAAACTCGCTCCTCTGACTTTTTTCCTCAGAACTGTGCGATATAAATTCACAATTGCGAGTTATAAAGTCAGGATGGTGAGTTATAAAGTCAGAAGTCACAATTCTGAGAGAAAAGTAAGAATCTTCAGTTTATATCTTGCAATTCTGACATATTTCTCGCAATTGCGATTTCAGATCTTACAATTCTGACTTTTCTCAGAATTGCTAAGCATAAACTCGCCACTCTGACTTTTTTCTCTGAATTGTGAGATATAAACTCACAATTGCTATAAAGTTATAAAGTCAAAATTGCATAGATATAAAGTCAGAGGTCGTAATTCTGCGAAAAAAAGGAAGAATTGCCAGTTCATATCTTGCAATTCTGACTTCATTTCTCAGAATTGTGAGTTTATATCTTAAACTTCGGACTATTACTCACAATTGCAAGTTTATATTTCACAATTCTGACTTTTTTCTCAAAATTGTGAGGGATAAACTTGCTACTCTGACTTTTTTCCTCAGAATTGTGCGATATAAACTGACAATTGTGAGTTATAAAGTCAGAATTGCAAGATATCAGAAGTCGCAATTCTGAGAAAAAAGTAAGAATTTCCAGTTTATATCTTGCAATTCTGACATAATTTCTCAGAATTGATAGTTGATAACTTACAATTCTGACTTTTTTCTCAGAATTGCGAGGGATAAACTCACTACTCAGACTCTTCTTCAGAATTGTGAAATATAAACTAAAACTGCGAGTTATAAAATCAGAATTGTGAGATATAAAGTCAGACGATTTCTGAGAAAATAAGTATGAGTTTCCAGTTTATATCTTGCAATTCTGATTTAATTTATAAACATAAACTCACAATTCTGAGAAAAAAGTCAGAATTGTGAAAAGTAAACTCACAATTGCGAGAAACATAGTCATAATTGTAGGATAAAAAGTCGCAATAACCTATTTTATTTTTTATTCAGTGGTGGAAACGGGTTTCAATGGAAAACTTATGTTTTAAGGGATAATTTTAAGATTTGTGCCAGAGTTGGGGGACTTTTAAACTGTTCTTAAAACATTGTGGAGTTGATGAGGAGTGAAGACTAAAAATAGAGATGGTAGTGTTACACAAGTAGGCACTGATTTTTTTTCCTGTTATATGGAAAAGAATGTGTGTGCAGTTCAAATGCAGACTGACTAAACTATTTTTTGTCATTCTGATCATTCTAAACTAAATGGTATATTTGTATAAAATGACATTCCAGTGATTTATGATTTCATAAAGTGCTAACATTGCCAAAACTAACTGTAAGTAAAAGCATGTGACATGTTTAATCCCAACTTAAGAATTAGTGACCTATCTATTATTAAGTTAGCATGACTAGTTCAATAAAGCTAAGAAAGACTAACACTATTTGTAGCAACATTGTCGTTGGATTAACCATGACAGGTCCTTAGGTTAATAAGTCTTGACTAAACACTGAACTAAATACTGTAAGTATTGTAAAGTGTTGTGAAATCTCAGAAGATACACATATTGTGTATGTCAGAGCCACAATGGTGGTGTGTATTTGCAAGGTAAACACTAACCGACCAAATTGAGAGACGAGTTCTCAGCTTTCTCAAAAATCACCTGACTGTTGCCGTGCAACAGACCAATCTCAATCTGAAAAAGAAAAACAGAATCAAAACATTTTAGATGCATATTTCCTTTACCACATGAATCATATGATTTGAGTGCAAGCAATAAAAAGCTACCTTCTGTTTTTTGCTAGAGTTTTGCTCCCCTCTAAGGATGCTGGGATCCATGGCCTCGATATCTTTTATGACCAGTCCAAAAAGCTTGTCACAGCAGCTGAAGGCAAACTGTCAGGAGGAAAACACAAGCTTAAAGGAGTAGTTCACTTTCAGAACAAAAATTTACAGATAATGTACTTACCCCCCTTGTCATCCAAGATGTTCATGTCTTTCTTTCTTCAGTCGTAAAGAAATTATGTTTTTTGAGTAAAACATTCCAGGATTTCTCTCCATGTAATGGACTTCTATGGTGCCCCTGAGTTTGAACTTCCAAAATGCAGCTTCAAATGGCTCTAAACCATCCCAGCTGGAGAAAGAAGGGTCTTATCTAGCAAAATGATGGGTTATTTTAAAAAAAAAAAATTTTAAATTATACTTTTTAACCTCAAATGTCTAGCTCGGCAAGATGAGTGTTTGAGATTAAAAAGTATATAAGTTGTAAACGTTTTAGAAAATAACTGATCGTTTCGCTAGATAAGACCCTTCTTCCGATGCTGGGATCATTTAGAGCCGTTTGAAGCTGCATTTAAACTGCATTTTGGAAGTTCACACTCGGGGGCACCATAGAAGTCCATTATATGGAGAGAAATCCAGAAATGTTTTCCTCAAAAAACACCATTTTATGTCTGAAGAAAGAAAGACATGAACATCTTGGATGACAAGGGGGCGAGTACATTATCTGTAAATTTTTGTTCTAAAAGTGAACTACTCCTTTAATGTGTAACTATGCCCAAACTATATAAACATTCTCAGACCTCATTAAGTGTGAGTATGATGTGTGATATTCATTTTGTTAGCTTTTTGATTGCTCACCTGCTGGCCCTTGCTAAAGGCCTGTGCAGTAAAAAACTGAATAAACTCAATGGCCATTTTATCAGAGTCGTAAGGGCTGCTGTCAACATTCTTCTTCTGGAGGAAGTCAATCTCTAGCGTCATGGTTCCCACATACTGTCTCGATGGGTCAAAGTTGTAGACACTCACTGCAAACAAGACAACAGACACAAGTGGAGAGTAAGACAACAGTCACTGTTGAAATATACTATAGATGTTAGTCAGGGTAGATGACATTTAATATGACATTGACTTTGTGTGAAATATGTGTTTTCAAACTATTTAATATGACAAAATTCGCACTAAGAACTTAAGAACAATACTATTCCCAAGAAAAAAAAATATTTACTAAAAACAATCCAATGCAAATACACTTTTGAATGTTCTATTTACAAAGAATCTTGAAATATCCCAAGGTTTCCACAAAAATATTAATCAGTGCAACTGTTTATGATATTAATAAAAAGAAAGAATGCTTCTTAAAAACAAAACTGGAATGTCAAAATGATTTCTGAGGAATCATGTGAGTAATGGCTGCTGAACATTATGTTTTTCAGTCAGAAATAATTTACATTTTAATATACAAGTTTAGGATCAGTAAGATATTTAATATTTTTAAAGATGTTTCTTATGCTCATCAAGGCTGCATTTATTTGATCAAAAATACAGAAAGAAACTGTAATACTGGGAAATATTATTTCAATTTAAAATAAATGTTTACAGTTTTACTGTGATACAAAACTACATTTTCAGCATCATTACTCCAGTCTTCAGTGTCACATGATCCTTCAGAAATCATTCTAATACGCTGATTTATTATCAATGTTAAAAACGTTTGTGTTGCTTAATATATTTTGAAACCTGTGATACTTTTTTCAGGGATTCCTTGATCAATAAAAGGTTCAAAAGAACAGCATTTATTTACAATAGAAAGGTTTTTTAAAAATATACTCTACTGTTTAAAAGTTTAGGGTCAGTACAATTTTATTCTTTCTTTTTTGAAAGAAATTAATACTTTTATTCATCAAGGATGTGTTAAATTAATAAAAAAAAAAGTGACCGCATAGATTTACATTGTTAAAAAATACTTATATTTTGAATAAATGCTGTTCTTTTACTTGTTGTTCATCAAAAAATCCAGAAAAAAAGAATCACAAGTTAAAAAACCAAATTGGCAGCACAACTGTTTCCAACATTGATAATTCTAATAATAAATCAGCAAATCAGAAAATTTAGCTTTGCATCACAGGAATAAATTATATTTTAAAGTATATTAAAATAAAAACCATTACTTTATATTGTAATAACATTTTGCAATTTTACTGTTTTTTTTTTTTTGTTTTTTTAATAAATGCAGCCTTGATGAGAATAAGAGACTTTTTAAAAAAAAAAAACATTATTGTAACATGACAGTCTTTTTGATCCCAAACTTTTGAGCGGCAGTGTATATTAAATTAGTAAACATTAAATACATTTTTTTTTTTTTTTTTACTTTTAAAACATATTTTTGACAAATGCAGAAGAGACTTCTTTTAAAAACATAAAAAAACAATAAGGTACATGGATATTTTTGAGAACTTATATACATTTGCATATTTCTTGGGGTGATTTACATATAAATTAAAGTCTCCAAATTTTTAAGCAAAATTAATAGACAATAGTTTCAAATTAAAACAGATTTTTCAGAAAGATAAATACTTTACTAACTGGCTAAACAAATCTCCAAAAACTACATATATATTTTTTTTTGTTGTTGTTGTTGTTGTTGGTTGGAAGGTTAGTAATATAAAACAGTACACATACCTTCCACATCCTGGTTCAGAGAGAGTCCAGCCCATTTCCTCTAAGACAGAGAACATATCAATGAGATTCTATTATCTATTATATATTTAGTCTACATGTGTTTTGACATATTACAGGCCATGAAATTACTATACAGTTATTATTTGGAAAATCCTACTACTAAAAACAACACAATATATTTGTACAACTTTCTCATGATAAATGGTCTTACTGTAGAGCACATTAATAATGAAACATGTACTTTGAATCGATAATAGTCTCTAGTTGTGTTTCATTTCTTGGTCTCTCTTGATAAAATATCTCATCATGCAATAAAATAAGACCACTGTGAGAAAGTTACAGTAGTACCTGAGAAGTCTTGCTGCTGTCATGTTAACAGATGAAAGAGAAGCAGGCAAAGACAATGCAAGACGTTAAGAAATAAGCATGCTGGCAACAACAGTACTATACTATACTATAGCAGATCACAAGGCACACAGTATAAAAGTTACATATAGACATATGCAGATTATACTGTCTGTCATGAGACATTAGAACAGCCTTTGTTTAATGATGACACAGAAGTGTACCTGAGGTAGACTGAAGGCAATGGTTCCCGGCACCACGCTTGGATGGGTTTTCACCGTGAACACAAACTTCTGTGTGGGTGTAGTTTTAATAATCAAATGTCTAGAAAGAAACAAAACAAAGTAAAAAATGGTTGACAGTATGCGTTTAAATACATCTCATCTCTCGTTTTGGATTCATTAGACATCAAAAATACTCACTGTCCAGATTTGAAGTCTTTCTCACTTGCAACCACACAGTTTGTAAGAGACAGTTCGTCTGTTGGGCATCTCGCTGCTTGCATTAGCTGTACAGGAAAGAAGAAGCAAAAAAAGCACAGAAGTGATGAAGTGATAATTTGATGATAACTAACTGATAAGCAAACATTACTGTTTTGTAAACTGTTACAAAAAATTAGATTAGTCAAACAAAAAAGTGTCTATTATCCTTTCCATTTTCATCATGGCAAACACTCTCTGAATATGTAGTCACTCCCCCATTACCTTTTCTGTAACCTGATATTCACTTATTCAAACCCTTTACACATTTTCATGTTTAACCAGCTGAAGCTCGCTCTGAAAAAAATCCTGAGAACATACAATAAGACTGTGTAATCGTATAGGATTACTGAAGGGCTTTATTAAACCCTAGTGTGGTATTACTGATAGCATGAGATGAATTCCAGACCTTCTGAATCTCATGTAATCTTTTAAAAAAATACAGCTAGGAATCCTAATGCTGGTGAATGCATATTGCACTGTGACAGTTTGGACCCACTTATGCTATTTCTGCTTTTATTATTTATTCTGTTTCTTAATTATTATTGTTATTATTTAAACCAGTGCATTTTGTGGAAGTCAAATTTAGATTTGAGAACATTCTAATTTGTACACTTGTTCCAATTTTTCCATTTAATAAATGTTTCCCACTATAGTGAAGATTTTTGAAAAATAAAAACAAAACACTAATGTTATATTCAAATTTATATTAATATGAATACGTATACACTGTCGTTTCCAGCCAAAATATCTAAAAATTATTGAAGCTAAATAATCTGCCAATGAGGTAAGAAAAATAATCTAGTTGTCTGCTTGAAATAAGATTTTTTTCTTACCCCATTGGCAGATTATTTTGCTTGTTTTAAGCACAAACTCACATAATTTTGACTTGTTTTTACAAAAAAACAAGACCATAATTTTTACTTGTCTAGAAAATCCTTCCCGATTCAAGAATGTTTAGATATTTTGGCTGGAAACAAGACAAAACATCTAAGCAAGAAAAGCATTTTTGCAGTGTAGCAAATACTGTTACATATAACAAACAGTAAGAAACGTATCTAATTGTTTTTACATTTATCATTTTTTTACATAAATGAAAATATTTCATTTTCAGATGGTCTCAGAAGTAGTTTTATTTTAGTATTATTTATATAATTTTAAAATATTTATTAATATTTAGAAGTCTCTTCTGCATCAAGCCTGCATTTATTTGATCTGAAGTACAGCAAAAACAGTCATTTTTTTTAAATATTTGTACTATTTAAAATAACTGTTTCCTATTTGAATATCATCATATATTCCTGTTTTCAAAGCTGAATTTTTACTATGATTATTTCAGTCACATGGTCCCTCAGAAATCATTCTAATATTCTGATTTGTTGCTCAATGACATTTATTATTATTATGATGTTGAAAATAGCCGAGTAGGTTTTTTTGCAGGTTTCTTTGATAAATAGAAAGTTGAGAGGAACTGCATTTATCTGAAATAGAAATCATCAAAGAATCCTGAAAAAAAAGTACTCAACTTTTTTTATATACTTATGATAATATTAATAAAAAATATTAGAATGATTTCTCTAAAGGATCATGTGACACTGAAGACTGGTGTAAATGCTGAAAATTTAGCTTTAATCACATAAATGTCATTTTTATATATATTCAAATAGAAAGCAGCTATTTTAAATAACTATGTTACTATACTACTGATTTTGTTGTAATTCGGATCAGATAAATGCAGGCTTGGTGAGAAGAAGAGAATTCTTTAAAAAAACATTTAAAACAGTTTTTGATCTTACTGTTCAAAAACTTTTGACTGGTAGTGTATATTATTTTTCATAGTTTTCATTTTAATCTGTTAAACTTTTAGCCATTTGGTTATGTGCTTTTGTATTTTTAGCAGTTTTGTTATTTTTAAATATTTCTATTTAGCTTTAATTTATTTTTTTAATTTCATTTTCTGTTTTAGTCATTTTAGTATTTAAAATAATTCTATTTCACTTAGTTGTGAAACCAACATTTCCATTTTTAGTTTAGGTTTTATAAGTTCAAGTTTTTCCATCTTGATTTCAATGAACAAAAACGATTTATAATAGTTGTTTGCATTAAAAACACTGACATTTTTAATAGTATTTCCCATCTTTACACATACAGAAAAATAAACTTAAAAGCCTTATACTGTATTTTATTTCCATTAGTTTATAAATCAATAACCTCGCTGGCAGTCAAAAACAGCACTTGTCAATTCTCATTCACTCTTGACTTAATCATCTGTGATGACAGCAGCTAAAGTTACATTAACATTAATTTGCCACAGTCACTCTTCAAAACAAAAGAGAAAATACAGTGGTCGCTGCCACATAAAAAAAATTGTAAATGTCCTAATGACTTTAATATTCGCAACATTGCAAAAGTAGCCTAATGTTTTCCTGAAAAGTCATGAGATGTGATGTGGAACTTGTCTTCCGGTACTGCGTGAGTGTGAATGACGTGTGCAAACACAGCATGTATGAATGGAGCTGAGCTCTGTAAGTGCTGAGTAGACCGTCGAAATTATGAATTATTTCTGTGCGACATCAAAACAACTTTTATCACAAATATATACTCACCCGGCCAGCCATTTTTGCGCTTATCAGGTGATCAAAATGAATTCCGCAAAAACGACACGACTAGACGCTGCCCCTAGCGACTGCTCTCCTGCTATGACACGAACATCAAACCGGAAGCGAAAGCCCACCAAAATAAAAGCACGAACTTTTTGTTAAAACACATTGTAATTCTAAAAACTTATTTTAAAATGACTTTAAATTGTACATTAACACTTATAGAAAGTGTGCAGTTAATTTAAATATTATAATAACCACACTTTATTTATTATGTGTACAAATTAAATGTTTTACCTCATATGAATAAACTCCTGCCCTCTCGTGTTTTCTCTGTCATAGGTCTTAGTAAAGAAAGAATTGAGCATCTCATTAGGTTTATGTGAGACAGAAATAACTTTTTGCAGGTTGTCCATTAGATGGCGTCAGAGGCATATGGATCTTAACTATGAATTTCTAAGGCCTCTAAATTATCAACATGATCATGATTTTTCTTACGGAAAACCCTGTTGTACATAATGTTCTACATGCCTTCTGACTGATGGTTCATTGTTTTGGTAAGTAATAGGCCTTTTAGCAAGAACATTTTTTTATTTTTTACATTATTAGTAATATTTCAAGATGAACATAACCTAGATTGAAGGAAACTTTTTCATTAAAATATGTGATCCCGGACCACAAAACCAGTCGTATGTAGCACGGGTATATTTGTAGCAATAGCCCAAAATATATTGTATGGGTCAAATTTTTCTTTTATGCCAAAAATCATTAGGATATTAAGTAAAGATCATGTTCCATTAAGATCTTGTGTAATTTTCCTACTGTGAACATATGAAAACTTATTTTTTTATTAGTAATATCTAATATGCATTGATAAGAACTTCATTTGGACAACTTTAAAGGCAATTTTCTCAGTATTTTGATTTTTGCACCCCCAGATTCTAGATTTTAAATACCTGTATGTCAGCCAAATATTGTCCTATCCAAACATCCTAACTATCCATCAGTGGAAAGCTTATTTATTCAGCTTTCAGATGATAATTAAATCTCAATAAATAAAAAAAATGGACTATTATAGGTTTTGTGGTCCAGGGTCACATATAAGTAGGCTATCAAAAAAGATTTGATCCAAAAATTTCACATTTCATATCATCTTACTAAGACATATTAAGAGAAATATAGAGAACTGATATTTATATGCATTTCATGTAAGTAGGCCAGTCTGTTATAGGCTACTGTTATAAAATCACAAGATTACCGAATTTCATTTTACGTTTTGGCCATATAAATATCAGTACGTTGTTTTTTTTTTCCTTTTTGGATGTGAGCTTTATTTTCTTACTGTAATGCTGTAATAATGGTATTTCATCGCAGATTTGGCAAACTATCCAATGCGTTACGGTTTGCGCTGTGGAGTTGGGTTTCAAGTTCAACGTGTTTTTGCGGCGTTGAGCAATGTAGCCAATCACAGGCATATCTGCTGATTTCTCAAACGCAACAGCCAATCAGAGGCGTTTAAGATTGAGTGAGAATTCCCTCACCGCTCAAATCACCGGAGCGATGTAAATAAGAGATTCAATAAATGTACAGCGTAACTTAATCGATTATAACTAACTTTATGAGATGACTTTACTTTTAGCGCCATTGCAATGGACGGCACAAAAATGTTATATATATATATTAACTTTTATATATGGGCGTTTCTTCAACTAGGGGCTCTTGAAGAAAAAAATGTTCAAAAATCACATAACACAGTCTCATAAATTTAAATAATTTGTCTAGTTTTAAGGTCTGTAGGAGGACAAACTTAGATTACAAGAGAAATTGTTAATATTTTTCATTTGTTCCAACCTGCAATGAACAAATGTCATTTCCACCACATCACAATATACAGCTGTTGTTTAAAAATATAATAACTTATGCCAGTTATGCCAACTAATTACACAGTTGTCAGTGAGATAAATTAACTGCCCTAAGGTCCAATCATGAACTGGTGTAACGCCAGGCCAGCAGAGCCCTTACTCACTCTGACTGTTACTACTCCCTCTGCTTCCTTCTGTGGTAACTTCCTGTTTGTCAGCCATTTAAGGAGGGCCATGCCAAACAGGCCCTCGCGAAGTATTGTTTTGCTGTGCGGACTCTATTAAGCTTTAATTTTTCCATTGCCATTGCCTTGTTTTTGCCACGGTTTTGTTTCATTGTTTTTGTCATAGTTTTGCCTTTGTTTTGTTCTGTTTCCATTGCCATAGTTTTTCCTTGTTTCATTGTTTATTTGCTACTTTTGGACTGCCCTCTCTGGTTTTTGGACTCTGCCTGTTTTTGTGGATTACGCTCTTGTCTTGCCCTGGATGTTACTGTTTGCTGGTGTTTTGACCCTGCCTGTCTTGACTACGATCTGATAAATAAAGCTAGCGTTTGGATCTTCAACGCTTCCCTGAGTCCTGCGTCACAACTGGATTCTGGAGTCGGGCCGTTTACATGCTAAAATAAAAATAACTCTTGTTGTTTCCAAGAGAGTAAACTGTTCACAGGCCTATTTAAAATGGGATAAACTGCTAACAACAAAAAATATATCATGTTTTTACAATAAAAACAAAGAGTTTAATGTGCATTTACACCAACTTCCACACATCCAAACACAGTCTCACAAAACAAGAGGTGTGGCTGGAGCATTCCACATTCAGAGAAAGCGTACACCGTGGAATACACCATTTCTGAGAAGTCAGCAAATTGTAAGCATGAATCACAACAGCGTTTAATATCTGGAGCAGATCATGACACTCTCAAACCCCAGAGATGAAAAACTGTCATAATTTACTTACCTTCATTTCATTCTAAACAGAAAAGAGCAGCATAAACTTAAAAAATGCATTTTGATTAACATTTCCCTTCGTTTTCAACAAAAGACAAAGTTATACAGGTTTAGAAGCACATGATAGTGAGCAAATGATACAAAAAAATATATGTAGACATCAGTCCAACTGTATAAAAGCATTTAATTTTAATGTACCACAGCATAAACACATTGTTAATAGTAAATGCAATCTGATTTGTGCACATGCAGTGCTTCCATTAAAAACCGAAGACTAGTCATGCAGGTCATGCCACACATCTTGATCAGAACATGTGATATTTTTTACCAACCTACCAATCAGATCATGTGATATGTTATCATGTGACATACCAAGTGCACCATTTAAAACACCTGCTCTGCTTAACTGGAATTTCAGTAGTTTGACATTCTTAAAAGAAGTGTTAAACATTCCAAGCATACCTGTATACACACACACACGCGTTTCTGAAACAATTCCATATTAGGATCCAAAACAACTGAACATTTGAACAAAGTGGACAAAGTTGAACAAGTGGCAAAGAGGCTTTTGTGTTGTACAAAGTCAAGACATACAACACTGGGTTTCCTACGTTCTTTGTTTAAAATTCCAACAGAATTATATTTCTGATCCCGAAAAGGATGTTTAAGACACATTAAAACACTTCCTGTCAGTTTTAAGTCTGTAGTTTAAAATCCTATTCCAATTTTAGGAATTCTCAATCAGCCAGAATGCAGTTTATTTAGTCTATGTAATACTCCGAGTCTTGGAGACAATGCCGGCAGCCTGGATAACACGGTATCGTTCTCTGAGGTTGCGCCGTCGGACATGCTCGTTGGTGATTTCCAGTACATTCGCTTCGGGAAACCAGCCTTTCTGTCCATCGGATAGACGGATTCCCTCATACCATCCTAAAGAAGGCAAGAAGCGATCAGACGGATGAACAAAAACAGGGCTGGGACACATTTTAACATGTCAGATGTGTTTTCAATAAATGGAAGTTTTAGCATGACACACCTTCATTGGTTTTACGCACAACGTTGATGATCTCCGTGCGCTCTAGATTGAGTTCATCAGCTTGGTTCGCCACATATTGCTCCACACACTGCACCTGAGGGCAATCTGTTATACAAAGACACACATATGATTAGAAAGAAAGTTATCTGGTGAGGGAAGTGCATGTGATTGAAATCAAAGGCAAGCACTAACATGTCACATATGAGTGTAAACCTGAGTGGTTTAGAGATATAAGCACCCACACTTACCCCAGTCTTCATATATGACTTCCTCTTGATCATTGTTGGGGTCGTCGGGATTCGGGAATGCTGCCAACCATCTATGCTGGTCAGATCTGATTGGAGAGGGAGAGGAAATTTGGGATCAGTAAGATTTTGAATGTTTTCTAAGAAGTCTTTTCTGCTCATCAAGGCTATGTTTATTTGATTAAAAACACAGAAAAAACTCTAATATTGTGAAATATTATTTCAATTCAAAATAGTGGTTTTCTATTTGAATATACTTTAAAATCAAATTTATTTCTGTCATGCAAAGCTGAATTTTCAGCATTATTACTCCAGTCTTCAGTGTCAAATGATTCTTTAGAAATCATTCTAATATGCTGATTTATTATCAACGTTGGAAACAGTTGTGCTGCTCATTATTGATTTATTTTTTAGGAACCTGTGATACTTTTTTCAGGATCCTTTGATGAATAAAATGTTAAAAACAACAGCATTTATTTACAATAGAAATATTTTGTAATAATCTACTACCACACTACAAAGTTTGGGGTCAGTAAATGTTATCTTTCTTTTTTGTTTGAAAGAAATTAATAATTTTATTCAGCAAGGATGTGTTAAATTGATAAAAGGTGATGGTAAAGACTTACATTGTTTCTATTTTGAATAAATGCTGTTCTTTTTAACTTTTTATTCATCAAAGAATTCTGAAAAAAGTATCAAAAACTCCCAAAAATATTTAGCAGCAAACTTTTTTCAACATTTATAATAAATCAGTATATTAGAATGATTTCTGAAGGATCATGTGACACTGAAGACTGTGAGTAATGGCTGATGAAAATTCAGCTTTGCATCACAAAAACTAATCATATTTATTAGTATATTCGATTTAAGTATGTTAAAATAGAAACTGCTCATTTGAATTGCAATAATACTTTTATTTAGCAAGGATACATCAAATTGATCAAAAGTAAAGACACTAATCTGGAAAAGAATTTCTTTTAAAAACTAATTGTTAAAAAACTATATTTTTTAAAATTGCCTAAACACACTGAGATTATTATTTTTTTATTTGTTTATTTATTTATTTTAATTAATTAATTTGCTGTTTTTTATTGTGTAATTATATTAGTTTTATTATATATAATATACTATATTTATTTCCAATTGTTTGTAGCGCTTTGGGCACTAGAAAAGCGCAAAAAATGTATTATTATTATTATTTTGAATTAATTAATTAATTATATTATATTATTTGTTTCTTTTTTCAAAGAAAAAACTAAGCCTGCATTTATTTGACCCAAAGTACAGCAAAAAGAGCAAAAATCTGAAATATTTTTACTATTTAAAATAACCGTTTTCTGTTTGAATGCATTTTAAAATGTAATTTATTCATATTTTTGTTAAATTAAGTTTCTTTGATGAATAGAAAGTTCATAAGAACAGCATTTTTCTGAAATAGAAATATTTTGTAACATTATAAATGTTTTTAGCATAACATTTGATTAATATAAAGCATTCTTGCTAAATAAAAGTATTAATTTCTATCATTTCTTTAAAAAAATAAAAATAAATACTGACTCCAAGCTTTCAAATTTTATTTGAGCTTTTATTTCAGATAAATTCTGATCTTTGGATCTTTATAGTCATCAAAAAAATCCTGAAAAACCTGTTTTAAATATTGATATTAAAAATAATAAAAAATAAAAACTTTGCTTTGATCACAGGAATAAATTACATTTTAAAACATATTAAAATAGAAAGCAGTTATTTAAAATAGCAACAATATTTCACAATATTACTGCTTTTGCTGTATTTTGGATCAAATAAATGCAGGCTTGGTGAGCAGAAGATACTTCTTTAAAATACATTAAAAATCTTACTGTCCAAAAACTTTTGACTGACAGTGTAAACACAGCCTTGGTAAACATGTTCAAAAAGTTAAAAAAAAAAAAAATTAATCTTACTGACTCCAAATGTTTAAACACTACACTGAAAAGACTTGTAAATTTGAATTACCAACAGAAAAAACAACATAACAACATTGGGCTCAAAACATAATGGAGCAATGAACATGTATCATGGATGAGTAAAATAAATAGTATGCAGTTTATTTATAACTCTACGCACTGTGTAGGAGCTTTCAAAACTCTCTCCATCTGGCGTCCCTGGTGATTCTCCAGCAGGGTCAGACAGAAGCAGTTCTCCAGGCTGGGGACAGCTGTGTACTCCCCATAAGGCTGCACCTGGACCAGGGAGCGATGGGCATGATCGAGAACTACATACCGCTCAGAACTACAGCACAGGAAAACAGAAGAAGAAATAAATGAGTGAAGTCTGATTCAAAAATGAGATTAACTAAACAATAAAGAAACAGGTGAGTCACTTTTTATAAAAGATAATTAAAAAGTGAATACATGTAAGTGGCATGTAAATATAATGCAGTGTGTTGTAAATTATAACCCACATTAAACAGAGTAAAGCCATAACACAAACAGGTTTTTCAGCTTTCTACCTTTTCTTGCTTGCAATGACAAGCAGGTCATTGAAGAGAAAGAGGTAGACGGGGCTAAACTTGGGGCGGAGGTTCAGGAATGTCCCTCCTCTGTTCACTTCCTGCAGCTCTCCTCGTTTCTCCAAGTAACGTGTTTGAGAAATAATTGGCACCGCCTGAATAAATGATTCAATGATGAGGCAACACTTAAACAAATGAATAGATAAATTAAAATAATTATCATTAAATATATAAATAGTAAGCCTAGTAAGTGAGCATGTGATATTCTCGAATCATGCTGGATTACATCAGGTTCAAATGAACTTTTCATTATTAAAAAAAATACAAAACTTTTCACTAGTCGTCTTAGAATTTTAAATCCCATTTGCGACCATCTGTATCGTTAATACATAAATCAATTGCTCACCTTTAGTTTGTCAAACTCCAGCATACCATTAATCTGAATCAGTTCCTCCATCTGCTTCATTTTTCCAACCTGAGTATTGCATTCTTCAATAATCTGCGAGGATATGAGTGACATGTTATTTAAGATCACATCTGACAACACAAATAGCCGTAAACAATACGTACACAGGCCAAAACATTCTTTCCGTGCAGACCGTTGAATCTGAATGCATGACAAACATATTAAACATGACCTATTTTTGTCCCTTTTTTGCCTAATGCTTTAAAATCCACTTTATCAAATATGGCACGCTTATAAAACACATATTTCTAGTGACCCGTCCTGCAGTTTTCCACTCTCTCCCCCTCTTTCCCCTTATTTTTGCTGTCTTTTCCTTTCATCTTCCTCTCTAATAGGCTATTCTGGGAACAATGAGGGCTAGTATGATCATGGAACATTGGGTGAGGAGTGGCTTTATAATGAGAGGAAAAACAAGGAGCATTTACTGTGACCTTGAGGTGTTTACCTTGGACACAGAGTCCAGAGCTTTAGATGCTGTTTGCTCCTTATCTGTCCCGACGGCTGTTCTCTTTAGGATGTTCTGATGGAAAAATAAAACAAACAAACAGATTTTTAAAGGTGACATATTATGGAAATCTGACTCTTTCCATGTTTAAGTGCTATAATCGGGTCACCAGTGAAAAAGAACAACCCAGTAAATTTTAAAAAATGTGTAAAAAAAACGAGCCGCTCAGATTTCGCTCCCCCGTGATGTAGAATCCTTCAACGCGACAAGATTCCAGCGACAAGCAATTTGGGTGTCCACACCAGACTCAACGCAACACAGTGACGAGATAGAATCATTCAAATATCTAAAAAATCTGGCGTAGGTTTAAGGCAATTTTTGATATCTAAGACGAGTTGCTTACTTTGTTTATAATTAGTAAGGCCTGAGATTTTGCACCCTATGGGGTCTCAGTGTAGAAAGTCAATGGACTGAGGGAAGGCATGCCTCGACTGTAACTTAACCTGTGGGTGTTGCTGTTGGACAGTGTTACTTTATAAAAACGAGTGACTTTTAGACTTTTAAAGGAAAAAGTCCACTTCCAGAAAAAGAATTTACAGAAAATTTACTCACCCCCTTGTCATCCAAGGAAAACATTTCAGTAATTATCTCCATATAATGGAATCAATGGTGCCCCCAAGTTTTAACTTTTAAAATGCAGTTTAAATGGAGCTTTAAATGGCTTTAAATGATCTTAGCCAATGAAGAAGGGTCTTCTAGCAAAACGTCATTTTTCGAAACAAATTGACAATTTCTATACTTTTTAACCTCAAACGCTCGTCTTGTCTAAGTCTGCGTGAACTGTTTTTTTCCGGTTCACAACGGTCAATACAGTTAGGGTATGCTGAAAAACTCCCGTCTTGTTTTTTTCTTCAACGTCAAAATCGTCCTACTGGGTCGGTACTTCTGCAGCGATTTAGGATGATTTTGAAGTTGGGGAAGAAAATGAGATGGTTTTTCAAAATACCCTAACTGTATCGACCATATTGAACCAGAAACACACAGACTTACGCCTGTTTCACACATACTCCGTCTGCAGTGCGTATGCGTTTTTTTTCCGCACCCATGTTAACGGATTAGAGCCTTCACACTGCACGCGGTTGCTGTCGGGCAGTACGTCCCAAAGCGGTGCGTTTGCAGCAGTGCAGCGATCGTTTCGGCACAGAATCTATTTTTTGCTGTGCTGCATTGCGCTGCATGCGCTGAATTAAAGTGACAGCGCATTGTTCGCTGTAAAAATGAATATGGATTGACACGGAAATGTACCACAAATGCATATAAATGCAGTCTACTGTGTTTCACAGTCAACACGTGGCTTTTTGGCTAGGTTTAAAATAGTGCAGTTTTAAACAAACAAGGCAACATAATAGATGCACTTCTCCAGGTAGAAAAGTTCTTTAAAAGATTGTTTTTAATACAGATTTAATGCGAAAGAAAGGCACAGAGAGCCGACTGTTTCTGTCTGTGGTAAATTTGAATTTAAAATATTTCTGATAGCCCAATTTCAATAAGAAAAGGAAGCTATAGCCTACCTATGCTGTTTAAATGTGTTGCAACTTGCTTGAGCAACTTAATATACAAATCTAGAAGTCAAGTGCATTGAATAATACGTTGTTTATAATACGTTGAGTTTAAACGTGAATATATCTAGTATTATTGTATTAGTGTACTGTACTGTGATAAAAGAGTATCACAATCAAAGACTATAGAATACCCAAGACATGTCACTCGTATAGTTTTGAATTCCACGCTCATTATGGCCGCGAAGCCCCGCCTTCTTAATGGAAGAGCCAATCGTTGATTAGTAAAGTCAGCGCGTCACTGCAGCTGCCGTTAGAAGTCCCGGTTGCTATAGAAACGATCGGCGCTCTAAGACGTGCGCACTGGCTCATTTAGCAGGAAAAATAAGCGTTTTTTAACGCTATTGGAGCTCAAGGAACCATATTTATGAGGCACTTCTTGTTGGATTTCGTTGGAGATTTAGAATATGAAATTTAATCGTAAGCTTGGTGAACAGTTTTGGAGAATTTGATGTTTCCCCATTCAAACAGATAGGAGCTGCACTTGAATGCCCGAGAGGAGTTTCAAAGATGGCCGCCGAGTGACATGACTTGCCTTAAAGGGACTTTGATCACAATGCTGAAAAAGCACGTTTGTATTTGAAATCAAAATAACGGATAAATGATGTGTTTGTGGTAAACAGCCGCGGATCAGGAACAGACTGCAAACGCGTCCTGTGTGAAAGCAAAACGAGTCCGTGCTGCTTCTGCATCGCATACGTAACGCACACTGACTGCATACGCACTGCAGACGGAGTATGTGTGAAACAGGCGTTAGACAAGATGAGCGTTTGAGGTTATAAAGTATATCAATTGTCAATTTGTTTCGAAAATGATCATTTTGCTAGGTAAGACCCTTCTTCCTCGGCTGGGATCGTTTAGAGCCATCTGAAGCTGCATTTAAACTGCATTTGGAAGTTCAAACTTGGGGCACCATTGACATCCATTATATGGAGATAATTCCTGAATTTTTCCCTCAAAAACATAATTTCTTAACGACTGAAGAAAGAAAGACACAAACATCTTGGATGGCAACTAGGTGAGTAAATTATCTGTACATTTTTGTTCTGGAAGTGGAATTCTCCTTTAAAAGTCTAATGTCATATTTGCATTGTTTTATTTTTGTAATATCAATCATTTTCTCATTTATTTTTTAATTTAATTTAATTTGCCTCCTTGGATACTAAGTGACTGATACCATCTTTGTTATGGAATACCCTGGTTGGTTCACATGGAGTTTAATTTATTTTCAAGATCTGAGGTAAACTATCTGTTGTTGCTTTCGGTATGACATTAAGGTCACGCAGATTGATATTCAAACTCACTTTAGACACGTTTAACTTTGAATAAGCACATAAGCATTACCTGAGATTATCACTATCATATAGTTTGTCTTTATTCCATGTCGCGGAAATAGAAACCGTTTCTACAATAGAAATTTAGCTTTTCACCATCGCGGCTAGTTAGGACAAAACCTCAGATTAACATGGTAATGATACCTTTTATCACGTGTAGTTAAGACAGTGTTACTTCCGCGTTAAAAAATAAGGTGGATATACAGTCGTGGCCAAAAGTTTTGAGAATTACATAAATATTGGAAATTGGAAAAGTTGCTGCTTAAGTTTTTATAATAGCAATTTGCACATACTCCAGAATGGTATGAAGAGTGATCAGATGAGTCCTTCTTTGCCATGAAAATTAACGTAATCCCGAAAAAAACGTTCCACTGCATTGTTAAGAAGGCTTCAGGGCATCCAAGAAAGTCCAGCAAGCGCCAGGATCATCTCCTAAAGAGGATTCAGCTGCGTGATCGGAGTGCCACCAGTGCAGAGCTCGCTCAGGAATGGCAGCAGGCAGGTGTGAGCGCATCTGCACGCACAGTGAGGCCAAGACTTTTGGAAGATGGCCTGGTGTCAAGAAGGGCAGCAAAGAAGCCACTTCTCTCCAAAAAAAAACATCAGGGACAGATTGATCTTCTGCAAAAAGTATGGCGAATGGACTGCTGAGGACTGGGGCAAAGTCATATTCTCCGATGAAGCCTCTTTCCGATTGTTTGGGGCATCTGGAAAAAGGCTTGTCTGGAGAAGAAAAGGTGAGCGCTACCATCAGTCCTGTGTCATGCCAACAGTAAAGCATCCTGAGACCATTCATGTGTGGGGTTGCTTCTCATCCAAGGGAGTGGGCTCACTCACAATTTTGCCCAAAAACACAGCCATGAATAAAGAATGGTACCAAACACCCTCAAACAGCAACTTCTTCCAACAATCCAACAACAGTTTGGTGAAGAACAATGCATTTTCCAGCACGATGGAGCACCGTGCCATAAGGCAAAAGTGATAACTAAGTGAGGCGGGTGGACAAACAAAAACCCACTAATTCTGACAAACTCCAAGAAGTGATTATGAACGAATGGGTTGCTATCAGTCAGGATTTGGCCCAGAAGTTGATTGAGAGCATGCCCAGTCGAATTGCAGAGGTCCTGAAAAAGAAGGGCCAACACTGCAAATACTGACTCTTTGCATAAATGTCATGTAATTGTCGATAAAAGCCTTTGAAACGTATGAAGTGCTTGTAATTATATTTCAGTACATCACAGAAACAACTGAAACAAAGATCTAAAAGCAGTTTAGCAGCAAACTTTGTGAAAACTAATATTTTTGGCCACGACTGTACATCTATTTACAATTTTTTATATTTTTAAAAGAAGTCTCACCAAGGCTGCATTTATTTGATCAAACAGTAAAATTGTAAAGTGTTGCAATTTAAAACAGCTGTTTTCTATTTGAATATATTTTAAAATGTAATTCATTCCTCTGATGGCAAAGCTGAATTTTCATTCCGAAAAAAAAAGAGAAATCATTCTAATATGCTAATTAGATGCTCAAGAAACATTATTCTTTCATCAGTGTTAGAACGGTTGTGCTGCTTAATATTTTTGTGGAAAGCATATACAATTTTTCAGAATTCTAACATAAACAGCATTTATTTAAAACAGAAATCTTTTGATATAGTATAAATGTCTTTACTTTTCTAACACACGGATTATGTTATTCACCCACCTCAATGAGCATTTTAATGCGTGTGATTCGCTGGAACGGCAGCAACAGGAAAGACATAAAGGGCAGTCGTTGACAAATGGGCGACTCCTGGAGCCGGGTGATTACGGTCGCAAACTGAGTGTTAGTTTGCCTGTGACAGATATAAGGTAAGAGAATACAAAACACATTTAAATGGATAATAAAAATATTAGATGAAACAATGAGTCCTTGCTTGTGTGTGTAGAAGTATGAGTTTCTCACATGAGATTACTGTAGGTCTTCTCCTGATAAATCTGGTTTCGAACATAGTCTATATACGCAGGGAAATGATGCTGGGCATGATAGTGGATGATGTCACAGATGTCAGAAATGATAACGCTGTCCTCTAGACGATCCTCCAGGTCCTTTAGAAACCTGTGAATATAAATAGACAATGGTATGGTATTTGTAATGTAATTGATGTTTGTGACTTCTATGACTTGTTTTACAGGCTACACTGCATTGTCGAAGCATTAGACTATTAGATGATGATGAGATTTCATGTCTAATAGTTTTGTAATTATTGTAATAAAACATCAAACGCTGCTGTCTCAGCAAATTCTGATGGGTTACAGCTGGAGAATCATTTGTTGCAGTACAATGAAAATGCCGCTAATGTAGTCTATGGAGTTTATGTATATGAACTAAAGCAATTTGCGTGGTTCAGGCAGTGCCAGTTCAGCAAATGTAAACTGTAAATGTCTTCATTTTACACACACAGGCACTCACCTCTCGCTGACCTCTTGGATGCGCAGAATGTTTGAGAAGAGGGTTTTTTTGTCCATGTTGATAATAGTGTCATTCAAGTCACTTGACTCCATAAAATGCTCTGTTAGCACACGCAGAGAGCGCAGATACGACATTTCTGATGTAATCACCTCGAACATGCTCTGCACACAAAGAAAGGAAACATAATTATTATTTAAATGCAGTTTGCTCAATTTCGCAAAATCTTGAAATTTGTAGTAATAGTCGTTATTTTTGTTTTCTTTGGGCACACAAAGCATTCTCGTAGATTTATAAACTATAAACATTCATGGACTATTTTAACAATGTCTTTACTGCCTTTCTGGGCCATAAACATTTCAGTTGCATTGCTATCTACGCAGGGTCAGAAAGCTGTCAGATTATATCAAAAATATCTTAATTTGTGCTCCAGATGAATGAAGGTCTTAGGGGTTTGCAACGACATGAGGGTGAGTAATTAAAGACAGAATTAAAATTTTCGGGTGAACTATGCCTTTAAGACTCTTTGTCCTTCCTTTCCCATCCACCCTTTTTTCATCCTGTCTTCTCCTACAGATTTACATCCTTTTTATCTTCTCTTTTCCTCTCAACTTAATTTTTCTATATCCTCAAACACATACATGCTCTCCTCTGCGTTCTGTACCATGTTCAGTGGGGATTTCTGCTCACCTCTTGGTACTTGCACTCCTCTGGACTTAGGGTTTCCAGGACCCCACTTTCTAGTACTACTGACTGTTCTCGCCATAAATTGCTTTGCTTAAGATTTGAAACACTATTGGATCCGGGTCGTTTTTCTCCTTTCTCTGGGCTGGACGTAAGGCGTGGGTCCATCTGGAAGTCCATGCTGGTTTTACTGATGTTGCGACATACTGTCCTCCTGATCTCCTTGTGTATATAGGTTTCTGTGTAAAACTGATACAGCTCTGCAAGGAGCAGACAATATGGCATTAAATTCAAACCCATAAAATCAATTCACTGAAACTTTTTACTAATGTACAGTGGAAGCCAAAATTATTAGAACACTAGTATTTTCACCAGCTAAAAAATGATTTTAAGTCAGTTTTTCTAACTTTTGCTGTAGTGTGTCAGTAGAAAATATCAGTTTACATTTCCAAACATTATTTTTGCCATTAATTGTAAAAATACAGTGAGATTTTTGTTTGCACAAGGAGTCGGACAACAGCTAATGCTCCACAAAGAGATCTGATCTCATCATTATCCAGTCTGTCTAGAATCACGTGAAGAAACAGAACAAACAGAGACAGACTAAATCCAGAAGAACAACGTGGCATTTCTCCATTTCCAGTCACACCAAATGTTGAATTTATTTAGTTAATTGATATAGAAAATGTATTTCTGAAACTATTTTGACAGCATCCTCATTTTACAGCAATTTTAGACAAGTGCCTAAAACTTTTAACAGTTTTGTAGCTTTGCAGGTAGGTTTCTTCAGCGCAAAAAAATGCTTTCCGTACTTAGATTTTTTGTTTTTTGCTAAAATTTCAAAAAAATTCTTAAATCAAGAAGGATTTTCTAGACAAGTAGAAATTATTGTCTTGTTTTCAGAAAAAAAACAAGTCAAAATTAAGTGTGTTTTTGCTTGAAACAAGCTAAATAATCTGCCAATGGGGTAAGAAAAATAATATTGTTTTCTGTTTGAAATAAAATAAAAACTTCTTACCCCATTGGCAGATTATTTAGATTGCTCTAAGCAAAAACTCACATAATTTTACTCAAATAAAATCTCTCTGGATTATTACAAGTAATGGCAAAATGAATGTTTGAAAATCTGAATTGATATTTCCTACTGACACACTACAGCAAAAGATAGAAATAACTTAAAATCATCTTTTAGCTGTTGAAAATACTATTTCTCTAATAATTCTGGCCACCACTGTACGAAAGACATCATTCATTACAATTTCTTCACAGTGTTTTGTGATTCTTTCTTAACTTTCATGATTCTGTTTTAAAATTTTAATTTTAAATAGTGATTTATTGAATTAGAAAAAATTATACCATCCCCAGCATCCAAGTCAACAGATTTTTGGCGACGTGGAGCAGCTCGTGGAGGTCTAGAGATGAGACAGAGATTGAGTTACAAGTGGTAAAGACAAATATGACAGCTGTGTGCCTATAATAATAAATCTTAAGAGAGCAGAAACTGTTTGAGAAATTAAAGAAATATAAAAAACATAAACTTATATACTTCTCAGTGGATCCACATTTTTCCCCATCAGTCCCTGCAATGTCATTCTCATCTGTTGATGTTAAGAAAGGAGAAAACAACAATTAAGTTTTTTGTTATAAAACAAATACACAGAAATTGACAAATGTCAGTCTAAAATACTTAATCCACTTAAAGAAATGCTGCAAATACATTTTACTTTAGTAATGTAATGCATTTCTGAGTGAAACTGTATATTCAACAAAAAAAGTATGACAGAACGGATTTTATCTATCAGGATTGATTGGATTCAAAATCTGTTCCGAAGAAGAAAGTCATATATGTTTGGAACAGTATTGTTTGTTTTGTTTTTTTCAATTGAAATAAAGCTGAAATAAACTTAAATATAAATACTTGATAAAAACTTCACAATAAGGTTACGTTTGTTAACATTATTTAACTGTATTAGTTAGCATGAACTAGCAATGAAAAATACTGTAAAAATAACTGTAAAAATGCTGTAACAAATGTATTGCTTATTTTTAGTTTTAGCTAATACTTTAACAGTGTTAACTAACAGAACCTTATTGTTTTACTTTAAAATGTAAATAAAAAATATAAATGCTATCTTGGCAACTAACTGAAATAAAGGTTATTTGGTAAGTAAAAGTATTGAAATGATTAAATCAAAAACTGAAATAAAAATAGAAATATTTAAATTAAAAGTAAAATGACAAAATCAAATTAAATTACTAAAATGAAAAACAAAAAAATGAAAATATAAAAATTAAACGTAATTCAAAATATGAATAAATACTAAATATATTAATAACACTAAAACAACACAGTTTGAAACATTTAAGACATCATTTTCAAATTTAAGTGATTTTTTTATTCAATTTTTGTTCTCTTTAAAGGCATAGTTTACCCAAAAATGATTTTTTTTTTTATTAATTTCTCAGTCTCATTTCGTTCCAAACCTATTAGACCGTTGTTCATCTTCAGAACATAAATTAAGATATTTTTAATGAAATCCGGGATCTTTTTGACTTAGACAGCAACGCAACTGACAGTTTCAAGACCCAGAAAGGTAGTGAGAACATTGTTAAAATAGTTCATGTGACATGGAAAGAAAACAAAAACTACTTTATTCAACAAGCTCTTGGATTTCATTAAAAATATCTTAATTTGTACTCCGAAGATGAATGAATGAGGGTGAGTAATTAATGACAGAATTTTCATTTTTGCCTGAGCTATCCCTTTAAGAACATAAATAGAGTCTATTGTGATTTCATGTTGGCTTTAAATTCCTTTATGTACCTATAGACTTGAGAGAATAATTGCTGAGGCGTCTTCCGTTCTCATAGGTCTTGGCTGGTGGTGTTGGAGGAGTTCTTGGTGGTCGAGGGCTAGCAGGTGGGCTGCACTTCTTAGGGGGAAGCAGAGGGGAGGAAGGCCGTGCTAGAGGCTGAGGCAGAATAATGCGAGGAACCCTGTTGTCTAAAGGCATTCTGGGAGGAATAGCCGGAGGGGTGTCCTTGCTTACAGTGTCCGACCCCTTTTGAGGTCTGGGTGGAGTGACCACCTCCAGGCTAACGTCGTAAATAGACTCTTCTGGCTCCTCCAAAGTCTGCACTTTGGGGACGTTTAGAGGAGTCTGGGGAAATGGGACAACAGAGGCAATCAACGACGGAGGTCCAGGGTCTGATTTCCTCCTCAGCTGCTGCTCTATTAGGTTACGAGTCTCCTGAAACTTGTCTTTTTTAATTAGCGGCACCTCCTTCTTGTTTTTGTCTTCAGCTAATGGCTGACACAAAGGCTCTGGCTCCTTATTTGACTTGTCTTCTTTCTCTTCCTCCTTTCCGTTTTCGTTCTGATCCTCCGTGTCACTGTACTCAACTTCATCATCCTCATCCTCGTCATCATCTTGCTCGCTTATTGGCACCCAGACGAGCTTCATGCCTGGCCTCTGCAGGTGACATACACAGCCGCAGTTCTTCTCACACTGAGGCTCTGGAAGAGGGCTGGAATCCCGCTCTGCTCGCAGTTTGCCGCCTTCTTTTCCATCAGGAGCTAGAAGAGGACATGGATTATGGTCAGGGTTTGAATTTGTTTAAAGGAAACCTACTATGCAAAAATCACTTTTATAAGGTGTTTGAACAATATATATATATATATATATATAATAATTTTTTTTTTTTGAATCCCAATAAATCATACACAGTCCCTCTGAACATGCCACTTCAGATTTCTCCCTATGTACACATCATGGTAGGGAGAAATCCCACCCATTTGTGATAATCTCTGCCCTAATATCATAGACACACTTCTCACTGAGTGAGAAGCATCAGTCTGCCACAGGGGTGTGTGATATATATTGTCTGCGATAAAAACATAATTGTTGCTTTAGAGATGTGCAATTTAAAATTATCTAGTATATTGCAAAAAAAATAAACAAAACACACCTAAAGAGTGTGTGCATAATGTTACATTACGTGAAGTCAAAGACTATGGAATACCCAAGACGTGTCACTCCTATAGTTTTGAATGGGGAAAAATGCAACGCTCATTATGGCTGCAAAGCCCCGCCTTCTTAATGAAAGAGCCAATCATTGATTAGTAAAGTCAGCGCATCACTGCAGCTTCCGTTAGAAGTTCCGGTTGTTATAGAAACAATCAGTGATCTGAGACTTGCACTCAGTACTGCACATGCACACTGGCTGATTTAGTCTAAAAAAAAAAAGCTTTTTTAAAGGGATAGTTCACCCAAAAATAAAAATGTGTATCTGCTTACTCCCAGGGCATCCAAGATGTAGGTGACTTTGTTTTCTCAGCAGAACACAAACGAAGATTTTTAATGAAAACCGGTGCAGTCTGCCAGCCTTATCATGGTAGTGGATGGGCACCAGACTTTTAAAAGTAAACAAAAACATGCACAGACAAATCCAAATTACACCCTGCGGCTTGTGGCGATACATTAATGTCCTAAGACACGAAACGATCGGTTTTTGCGAAAAACTGAACAGTATTTATATCATTCTTTACCTTTGATACACAGCCACGTCCTGAGCACGAGTTTAGCATCCGGCTCGTGACATGTGAATGCGCTCTGGCGTAGAATACACAAACACCGGAAGCGATCTGTCACGTGTATACGACACTCATTGTTTACACAGTGCACAGAGATTGTGGGTATAGCGGCTATTCAAAATGGTAATTACTTGCGCTTATCCCGATTGTTCAAACCGATTTAAAGCTAAAAGATTGCGTTTGCTTGCGCAAACTCATCCGGGACTTTTCATTGATTTCTCCTTACGCCGTTTGCGCATTCACATGTAACGAGCCGGATGATAAGCTCGTGCTCATGACAGATGGTTGTGGCTGTGTATCACACAAAAATGATATAAATACTGTTCAGTTCCTCGCAAAAACTGATCGTTTCGTGTCTTAGGACATCAATGTATCATCACGAGTCGCAGGGTGTAATTTGGATTTGTCTTTGCATGCAGACTGCACCGGTTTTCGTTAAAAATCTTCGCTTGTGTTTTTCTGAGGAAACAAAGTCACCTAGATCTTGGATGCCCTGGGGGTAAGCAGATAAACATCAAATTTTCATTTTTATGTAAACTATCCCTTTAATGCTACTGAAGTACAAGGAACAATATTTATGATGCAGTTGTTGTCAGATTTCATTGGAGATTTCAAATATGAAATTTAATCCTAAACTTGGTGAACAGTTTTGGAGAATCTGATGTTTCCCCATTCAAAAAGATAGTAGCTGCACTTGCATGCCCGACAGGCATTTCAAAGATGGCCACCGAGTGACATGACTTGCCTTAAAGGGACTTTGAAGTCTAGTAAAAACGCATAGAATGCTCACATAATTCAAGATATGGGGGCAGAAAATAGTATATAATTAAATAATTTCATATAGTTAATCAATATCCCTTGTGAAAAAAACAGCTAAAACGAGCATAGGCTAGTTGGCTGGTTTTTAGAGGGGTTTTGGCCACTTTCCCAGGCTGGTCAGGCTGAGAAACCACCAGCTAAAACCAGCCTGACCAGGCTGAGAGACCAGCTAAAGCCAGCTACTTCCTAGCCTGGTTTTAGCTGGGGGTTTTTTTTAATAAGGGATCACATGAAGAGTGACATCTTTTCTTTCAAAAATCAGTATGACCAGGCTGGGAGACCAGCTAAATCCAGCTACTTCCAGCTTAAACCAGCTAAGACCAGCTAAGACCAGCCAACCAGCCTAGGCTGGTTTTAGCTGGTTCAACGTGTGTAAATACAGCTAAAGGGCACTTAATATGCAACTTCTGCAAAGATGAATTTTGTTGATACTGATTTCATTTGTTTGGTAACAGTGTAAATGTATTATTATAATTGATGGATTTAGGGGAAAAACACTGTTATTTCATGCACCTGTCAAGTTTGAGATTTTTGGCTTTTTGGTGTTTCAGACTAGTGGAAAGAAAACACCCAAAAGACACTGTTAAGTGTTTATTTTATAGCACTTTATCTATTTGTGTCAATAGATTTCAATTACAATCCATATTTTTAAAGGCTGTTTTCTTAAAATGAGTTTTTTCTCCTAGACTGTGCCATAAATCTCCACTTCAGTAACACTTACACACACCAGACTTTACATTTTATTCCTGTTTATATCCTGTCTATAGGGATTTGTTCATATATAGTTTGCTTGATTTTATACATTTTACTCCCCAAAAAATGGTAAAATTTCTAAGTTTTTTTTTTTTATTATAGCACCGATATGAAATATCACCTTAAATGTGAGAATTTGACTCAAAAGATGATGCACACGTTTAGAAAAAATGGCTTTATAAAGGTAAAAATGCCCATAAAATGTCAAAATCAATTAAAACTTATTGGGAAAGAATAATTTATATCACTGCTGTGAACTGACCACACATAATATGAAGATTATTACAAACTTTAGGAGTCAGCACGGTAGTCTTTAAGCACAATAACACACACAGCAAAATATTGTCTAATTATTATTATCGATAAAATCCCAGAAAATATCGCTGAGATATAAATTTTTGTCAGTACTGCACACCCCTAGTTTGCCATTACTGTTTTCTTGCTGTAGCTGCTGGAGATATACAATGTTAGCACCAAAGAGGAATTTCAAGTCTTATGTTTTGTTATGCACCAACAAACACAGGAGTCTCCATAGACACCCTCCATCTGAGCCGCTGAGGACACTGCTGTTAAATTTCATTTTCGAAGGAAATGTCCTGGGAAAAATCTGTAAAGTCCCCTATATGTTTAGGGATCAATACCAACACTTTGTGCATGAATGTCAGCTCCAGACCTAGTAAGTCTCACACGTTTGTTTTCCAAATTGCCTTTCTGAAAAAGCTTCTTGGCACTCTGTAAGACTAATGTTGCTAAAGCTACCACTGTCTCTGCCTGTTTTTACTGATGCTGCCTTCACGTGTTACCAAAATGATCGTAAATAGGACTGTGGTAGTTCAAAATTGCATATGAAAGCAATGTGAAGTCAACCGCAACGGCCCCGTTTTGGCTTGTACCCTAAAAGTGGCCATTTTAGCAAGCTATTAAAAATGATCTATTGGGTATTTTGAGCTTGGGTTATAAACTGCTGTGGTATTTATGAATTAAGGCAAGACACTACAGGCAAACCTGTTTTTTTTTTTTCTCTCTACTATGTCAACAAAAGGAAAATATTATTATGAATATGGCTTTCTCCAATATTCAGATTTCCAAACAAATTCACTACCAGTCAAAAGTTTTTGAACAGTATGATGTTTAATGTTTTTAAAGAAGTCTCTTCTGCTTACCAAGCCTGCATTTATTTGATCCAAAATACAGCATAAGCTGTAATATTGTGAAATATTTATACCATTTCAAACAACTGCTTTCGATTTAGACATTTTTAAAATGTAATTTATTCCTGTGATCAAAGCAATTTTTTTAACATCATTACTCCTTTATGATGCTCTTTATCAGGGGTCACCACACTCGGTCCTGGAGGGCCGGTGTCCTACAGAGTTTAGCTTCAACCCTAATCAAACACACCTGAACCAGCTAATCAAGGTCTTAATAGGTATCCATAGGTTCCATGTGACGTCACTGTAGTTTATCGCCGCCATTTTTGTGTCCGCGCTACCTGTTTCAGTCTATGGTCACAGCAGCCGCAACTACCAGAGGAAGATCAACAAAACTCCCAGACTGTTCACAACAAGTATACAATATGCCCGGGATATGTTGTTCAGTTAGCTGTAAAAACAGTCATCAGAAAAAAAAAAACTAACAACAGTTTTATTAGATCTCAGCAGTGCTCGAAGTGGGTCGGTATGCATATAGCGTACCGGTGTCATTCACGCAGGTGCTTTCCAAAGCAGGGTTTTTTTTTCGGCACAATAAGAGTACTGGAATAATAATTAAATATTGACTAAGATTGTGAATCAGTACATTATAACGAAAATAATGCCTTAAAATGAAAAGAAACATTTTTTTGCGATTACATCATTTTGAACCGATCAACTCGTAAGTCCAAAGATTTAGTAAACAAGAAAGCATTCAAAGAGCAAGTTCAAAACAGTGCTAATGCAGAGAATAGTGACTTACAGTACATCCAGATGCCGTAAATTATTTGTTTTCATTTGGCTTAAGAGCAAGAGTGTTTTATAGTTGAAGGTGTTTTAGATTATGCGGTGTTTAGTGAATTATGAAAATTAAATAATAAACGCTAAACTATTGTACTACATAGCGTTCGTCATTGCAACGCCTGCAGTAAAGTATATACATGTAAAAGGGTTCTCAAAAATAATCATATTTGTTTTGCTAAAACTATTTATGTACAATTACTCTAAAAATGATTTGTCATACAAAAATGGCACACAAGTTACACACAAACCATCGTCCCAAGTAAATGGTACCATTGTGAATTGTGACTGGCTGCACAAGTGGTGTAATAAACTAAATTAAACTAAAATGTTATTGCAGCCATATAGCTTGAATGAATAAAAATGCATATTTTAAATAAAGAAATCTCATGCTTTTGGTGCTTGAATTTGTGCTTCAATAATGAGATCCAGTTTTAGGAATACACAAGACGTGAAAGACGTCTTCCCTCAGGTATATTTTATGTTTTCTTGGCTTGCTGGATGTTGCGCTTATGCTCAATAATCTCATTTTTTTGCATTCGCCAAAACTAATTTGCCGACATCTAAGCTCGGACTGTGGGAATTAGTGCCGTCAGCGCGAGTCCCGTTCGCTGTGAAGTAAGTTAGTGACCAGCCGGCAGAGGATTCTTCAAGGTCTTAAAGCCTTCATCGAGCGACTACGTTCACAACAATTTACACTTTTTGTCCTAAACATACAATCAAGTCAAATACACAGTGTGGGAAGTAGTAGTAAAAAGTAATTTCTTATTTCAATTTATTATTAAATCTCATTGAGATGCGCTGTGTCTGTTGTCATATCGGACACAAACATGGCGGCGAGCATAGCGGAAGTGACGTCTTTGGTACCCATGAATACTTAAAACTTCCAGGCAGGTGTGTTGAGGCAAGTTGGAGCTAAACTCTGCAGGACACCGGCCCTCCAGGATCAAGTTTGGTGACCCCTGCTCTTTATGGTCACATGCTCCTTCAGAAATCATACTAATATGCTGATTTTCTGTTCAATATTTTATTATTATTATTATTATTATTATTATTAATAATATGTAAACAGTTGAGTACATTTTTTTAGGATTCTTTGATAAATAGAATGATCCAAATTTCAGCATTTGTCTGAAATAAAAACTTTTGTAACATTATACGCTATACCAATCAAAAGTTTGGAGTCAGTCTAATTTTTTATTTTTTTTTTTGGAAAGAAATGATTACTTTCATTTAGCAAGGATGCTTTAAATTGATCAAAAGTATTGATAAAGACATTTATAAATAAATTACATTTTAAAATATATTCAAATATATATACAGAATTTTACTGCTGTACTTTGGATCAAATACATGCAGGCTTGGTGAGCAGAACAGACTTCTTTAAAAAACATTAAAAATCTTACTGTTCAAAAACTTTTGACTGGTAGTGTATATGAAACAAATATAGTAAATATAATAAGAGTACATTTCTAAAAACCTTTTCCTTGCAGATGCTCTTTTACATCTTTAGCCCTTACATAAAATTATTGTAAACAAGCAGCAGTAAAGACTGATCTACAACCCCTAGTAGTCTCATGTATGTCTTTGCAATGCTCTAAACCAGGACTGGACAACTAGGTTCCTGGAGAGCCACTGTCCTGCAGAGTTTAGCTCCAACCCTAAACAAACATACATGCATGTAGCTTTCTAGTGATCTTTAAGACATTGTTTAGTTTGTTCTCCAGGACCGAAGTTGCTCTTGAAAGGCTTCATATCCTTTTCCATTTCCTTCATATCCTTTCCCATTTCCAGTGTATAAGATCTTAGATTACCATCTCTTGTCTGCTTCGACTGGTGCACCTCACCCTTTGAGCCCGCCGTTATCAGTGCCGTCAACTTCTGCATGGAACCTTTGCGCTGTGTTGATCCCTCTTCCCCCTCCTTAACCCGCAGATCTTCAATGGCATCAAATACATTTTGCTTGATCTTGCCAAATGCCCTTTTTATCCCTTCTGCCATCTCACTACACTACTGACCTGCTTGAAACTTGAAAACTTGGAATCTGGACTAGCTGAATGCATGAACCTAAGGGTGGGACTCTGGTTTATTACCCCAATTATTGTCACGATCCAGGCGGGGTTGAGGTGTGGAGTAATGGAGAGGAGAACCGGAGTATATAAACGAATAAAGTTTATTAAAACAAGACACTGTAACTAAAGCAAACAAACAAAAACCGGGAGTATAAGATGAACACATGAACACAAGCAAACAGAGGTAACAGCAAGCATTGACGGACAATTGGGGAGTGCACACACAGACTCTTAAATACACTGAAACGGGGGTGTGGTCACAAACGAGATAACAGGATGACGAGGGAGAAATACAAATATGGGCATAGAAGGAACCAAAAGGACTAACCAAAAGGGGGAGAAACAAGGACTAAACCAAATGAACTAGAAACATGGGGGGAAAAACACTAGGAGAACTGAACAGGACAGGACAAAACACAGACATAACCCTGACAATTATCACGTAAATTACACAAAGGCCACTTTTATGTTACTGACTCCAAGACAGTCAAACTAGCTCAGTTCACAAAATTGTCATTATAAAAGAGTTTTATGAACAATACATTCTCTGATTATGTCCAACAGGAAAGTAAAGTAAGATAAAACAAAAAAAAAGGTCAAGATTTTTCCTGTTTTGGCTCTTAAACTTTGGAACAGCCTTTCTGGTAATGGTTATTATCATAATCTAGACAAAAGGCTCAAGTCTTTAGTGAGGCAGTTTTACTAACAAAACGTAACATTGCTTTCACATGACTTAGTACTGCACATATAATACAAAAAATATATTTTCTATTTTCTGATCATATTTATCCAATTGTTTTGTCATTTAGTGTTTGTTATGAGATAAAAGAAAAATGTAAAATTCCAGAAATTAGGGTTTTCCACCAAAAAACAACTATATAAACACCATTCTGGTAATATTAAAATTAGTCATGCTGTTCAACCCTAATACATATTGCGGAAAAAACGCTAAACAAATAAAGCCTTCACTTCAAAGTGGTTAGATATCTGGTGATTTTCTGCAGGTCACTGAGTCAGAAAAGTCACAGACATTTTCTACAACACATTGTTATTCCCTGTTATGAAACGTATTATTCAATTTCTCAGAATTAAATTGTACAAGACACAAACCATTATATATATATATATATATATATATATATATATATATATATATATATATACAGACTGCTGTTCAAAAGTTTGGGATCAGTAAGACTTAAGGTCTCTTACGGTCATCAAGGCTGTATTTATTTGATAAAAAATACAGAATATAAACAGTAATATTGCGAAATGTTATTACAATGTAAAATAAATAATGGTTTCTATTTTTTTATACTTTAAAATATAATTTAGTCCTGTGATGCAAAGCTGAATTTTCGTTATCCATTACTCCAGTCTTAAAGGAGAAGTTCACTTTCAGAACAAATATTTACAGATAATGTACTCACCCCCTTGTCATTCAAGATGTTCATGTCTTACTTTCTTTGTTTTTTAAGGAAAATATTTTAGGATTTATCTCCATATAGTGGACTTCTATGGTGCCCCGAGTTTGAAATTCCAAAATGCAGTTCTTCAAACGATCCCAAATGCAGTTGTAAACGATCCCAGCCGAGGAAAAGGTTAGGGTATGTCGAAAAACACCCATCTTATCTCATCTTCATGGGAGTTTTTCAACATACCCTAAGTGTCTTGAACCGGACAAAACAGAGTTCAGGCAGAGCAAGACAAGTCTAGCGTTTGAGGTTAGAAAGTATATAAATTGTAATAAAAATAATAATAATAACCGATAGTTTCGCTAGACCCTTCTTATCCGGCTGGGATCATTTACAACTGCATTTAGGATCGTCTGAAGTCGCATTTAAACTGCCTTTTGTAAATTCAAACTCGGGGCACCATAGAAGTCCACTATATGGAGAAAAATCCTGAAATGTTTTCCTGAAAAAAACATAATTTCTTTATGACTGAAGAAAGAACGACATGAACATCTTAAATGACAAGCGGGTAAATACATTATCTCTAAATTTTTGTTCTGGAAGTGTCGCACAATCCGTCAGAAATCATTTTAATATGCTGATTTATTATTAGAATTATCTATGTTGGCAAAAGTTGTGCTGCCGAATATTATTTGGAACTTGTAATACATTTTTCAGTATTTTTTGATGAATAAAAAGTTAAAAAGAACAGCATTTACTCAAAATAGAAATCTTTGCTATCACTTTATATCAATTTAACACATCCATGATAAACAAAAGTATCAATTTCTTTCATAAAAAAATAATAAAAATGTACTGACCTCAAACTTTTGAATGGTAGTGTATATTGTTAGAAAAGAGAACAAATGTTCTTTTTATTCAAAGAATCCTGAAAAAAGTATCACAGGTTCCAAAAAAATATTAAGCAGCACAACTGTTTCCAGCATTGATAATAAAAAAGCATATTAGAATTATTTCTGAAGAACCATGTGACACTGAAGACAATGATGCTAAAAATTCAGCTTTGATCACAGAAATAAATGAGATTTTAATGTATATTACAATAGAAAAACATTATTTTACATCGTAATAATATCTCACAATATATTTTTTGGCTCAAATAAAAGCAGCCATATATATATTAAATACACATAAACAAAATGCAGTAAAGTAAGCCCCCAAACTTTTGAACAGTAGTGTTGTTTTAATATAATTAGTTCCAAGAGGTTTTTTTTTTTATCCCCCCACAACCATCTGTCCATGCGTTCAACAGACGACACAGACCGTATAATCCTACCGACTGACTAACAACAAAATGACCTCCCATGTGTTATACCTATATCATGCTTCATTGAATTAGAATTTGAAATGAAAAAATGAAACTGACATCAGTTTTAGGAACACTACTGTAAGACAAATAGCTTGCATTCCTAAAGTATGTCACACACATACATCACATTCAAAGCTACTTTCAAAATTAGATTGTAAAAACCAACCTAGCAATTTACATTCCATCTCTCCAGGATTATTAACAACATTAACCGAGAATGGCAGAAGAAAATCAGATTGAAAACAATGAAATATGAGCCTAGTAGCAGTGTTTCTTAATTGAATGCTGTAAATGGTACTTGTTCTTTATTTCTTTTTTTTTTCTCTATTTTGTTTTTCGAGTTTTTGTGCTAGAGTGCATTACTCGCAGCATACAAACACACAGAAGGTTACAATGACAACAGATGTAAACACTTTAAGGATGTTTGAATTTTGTACCATGTTTAAAGGAGTAGTTCACCCAAAAATGAAAATTCACTGGAGAACACAAAGCTTTTTGCTTCATAAGACATAAATTGATGGACTGGATTATTGTAATGTTTTTATCAGCTTTTTGAACTCTGATTCTGACTGCTAACATTAATTGCAAGGCTACATTTCTCCAAATTTTAAACTCATTTACATCTTGGATGGCTTTAAGGTGAGTAAATTTCAGCAGGTTTTGATTTTTAGATGAACTATTTCTTTAAGTGCATATCTAAAATTTTGCAAAAGAAAATTACTGGAAACAAGCATTGATATTCCATAGAAATAGGTCAAACCAATCCTGAAAAGAAAGCAAATGCACCCTACCTGATCGGCCTCCATCAACCGCACTCAGCGCTCCATCCTGTTTTTCTTGGCCGTCCACCTCGTCTTTCTGTCCACTGTGATTTTGTCTGGTTTTTGGAGGCAAAGGAGGTGCATTGTCTGCGCTGGTGAGGGAAGAACTTCTTGTTTGGCGTCTAGGCTTTATTGCAGGAAGTCTTTGTTGTCTCTTTTCTATGCTGGTGCTCTTTGCTGTATTTCCACTTGGAATCTTAGCCTCTGGCTGGCTGAATTTGTCAACTATCTTTTTGACATTCACAGAGCTCTGTGAAGCTGCACCTTCCACAGATGAGGTGTCTGAGGTATTATTGGATGGTTTAACGGGAACCGGGGGTCTTTGTTTAACCTCGGGTTTTGGAGGCACATTTGGAGACTCTTGAGAAGACATCTTGATTGGTTTTGATGATTTAACCAAAGCAACCTGGCCAATCTAAGGCCAGGCAGCAGGGTCACCGAGGGCCTTCAATCTTCAACCTGCAGTAACAAAAAATAAGGACATTATACATGACTGATGCATTTTAACAGCCTTTTTCAATCATTTGTTCAATTCTAGATCGCCTGGCAGTGAAGTGTTTTCATATATATCACAAAATAATTATTTTCAACTAATGGACAATAAATGGGTGATATTAATGTCACAATGAATTGTAATATCATTATGTGATGAATATCTGAGTGTAACAAATTAATCAGATATGAAAAAATATAGTGTGGTGACTTGGTTGTATGTTTCAATTGATGCACACAAAAATGGAGGCGTATGAATGTGAACTTGAAGAGGCAGGGTTTAAGCACACTAAATTATTGAAGAAGTTGTGGATTTTGAACGTAAAACCAAAGCAAAAACTCTAATAATCAATATAGTATGGATATACAGTTGAAGTCACAAGTTTACATTCACCTTGGAGAATCTGCAAAATGTTAATTATTTTAGCAAAATAACAGGGATCATACAAAATGCAAGTTATTTATTATTTAATACTAATTTGAATAAGATATTTAACATAAAATACATTCACATATAGTCCACAAGAGAAAATAATAGTTCAAAAGTTTACATACACTTGATTCTTACTACTGTGTTGTTACCTAAATGATCCACAGCTATGTTTTTTTTTTTTTTTTTTGGTGATAGTTGTTTATGAGTCCCTTGTGTGTCCTGAACAGTTAAACTGCCTGCTGTTCATCAGAAAAATCCTACAGGTCCCACAAATTTTTGTATATTTGAACCCAACAATGACTGTTGTCACAAGGAGGAGTCAGAGACGTTCAGATCCATTCGCAGCATTTATTTAACAGACGTGGTCAAACAGACAGGGTCAAAATATCGGCAAACAGTAACCTCAAAGACAATCCAGAGAGTAATCCGTAACACAGGCGGGGGGTCGAAATCCAGAAGGGCAGTCCAAAGTGACAAAGAAAACAAATAAGACAAACAAAACAAACCAGGAATAAACTAAGGAAACAACAAGGCCAGGGAGCATGGAAACATGGAAAACGCTTAGAATAACAACCATAGGGAATGATAAGACTTCGCAAGGTGGCTGTGTGTGTGAGTGGCTTAAATGCAGTCAGAGTGATGAGGTGCAGCTGTGAGAACTAATCAGTGTAGTGAGAAACAAGGGCCAGGTGAATGCAGTGATTAGTGCAGTGGCTTGTGGGGAATGAAGTCCATGAAGTGTGGTGCAAGAGTTCATGATGACAGGGAAGACCAGATACGTGACAGAGCCCCTCCCCAAGGAGCGGCTTCCAGACGCTCTAACCACCTTATACAACCTGGAGGGTGGTGGAGCGGAGGCGGAACAGGGGGAGGGATGGAGGGCCAGGTCCATGTAGGGGTACTGGAACCACGAAATGAGGCGGAGCCGACGGAGGGAGAAGCCATGGTGGAGGAAGGGTTGGCTCCTGCATGGGGCCGACCGACGGAGGTGGAGCCGGTGGAGCCCGAGGCGGAACCGGAGAGTCGATGGTCCTAGGTGACACCGAGGATCCGGAGGGCCAAGGCGGAGCCCAAGGCTCTGGCGACCCCGGCGGAGATGGAGGTCCGGAGGTACGCAGCGGAGCCGGAGTGACAGAGGATTGAGGCTGTGCCCACGGGAGGGAGGAGGTCCACAGAGCCGGCAGGACGGAGTGACGAGGCGCTGCCGGAGGAGTAGAGTCCAGAGGCGAAGGTGGGGCGACGACTGACCGGGGCGGAGCCGGAGAGACCATGGAGCCCGGAGGAGCTGGTGGGCCGACGGCCGACAACGGAGACGAGGGAGCACAGAGCCGGGGTGGAGCCGCAGGGTCGGAGGGCCGAGGTGGAGTCCAGGACTCTGAGACTGGAGGTGATGGTGAGGGATCCTTCAGTCTGGACACCGATGGAGACTGGCAGTCCCACGGCAAGTCCTCTGCACCGAAGGTGGGATGTGGGTGAGCAGAGGGACTGTCAGGAGACAGAGTTTGCAGGACTGGAGCAGCAGGGAGGGTGGGTGGGAACAGTCCATGCATGAGCTCCGTGACCACAACAGGGCAGACAGGAATCTCAGGACGACTGGATGGAACCAGCGGAGTCTCTGGAAGGCTGGGCGGAACCAGCGGAGTCTCTGGAAGGCTGGGCGGAACCAGCGGAGGCTCTGGAAGGCTGTCTTGAGGAGCGGGCTCTGGACGACGCTCTAGTGAAGCGGGCTCTGGACAACGCTCTTGTGAAGCGGGCTCTGGAGAACTAGACGACCCCAGCGGAGATTCAGGAGGGCTGGGCGTCTCCAGCGGAGACTCTGGAAGAGCAGGCTCTGAGCAAGCGGTCACTGGAGGGCGCTCTGGCGGCGCAGTCACTGTAGGGCGCTCTGGCGGCGGAGACTCTGGAAGGCTGGACGGGACCAGCGGAGACTCTGGAAGGCCGGGCAGGACCAGGGAAGACTCTGGAAGGCCGGGCAGGACCAGGGAAGACTCTGGAAGGCCGGGCAGGACCAGGGAAGACTCTGGAAGGCCGGGCAGGACCAGCGGAGACTCTGGAAGGCCGGGCAGGACCAGCGGAGACTCTGGAAGGCCGGGCGGGACCAGCGGAGACTCTGGAAGGCCAGGCGGGACCAGCGGAGACTCTGGAAGGCCGGGCGGGACCAGCGGAGACTCTGGAAGGCCGGGCGGGACCAGCGGAGACTCTGGAAGGCCGGGCGGGACCAGCGGAGACTCTGGAAGGCCGGGCGGGACCAGCGGAGACTCTGGAAGGCCGGGCGGGACCAGCGGAGACTCTGGAAGGCTGGGCGGGACCAGCGGAGACTCTGGAAGGCCGGGCGGGACCAGTGGAGACTCTGGAAGGCTGGGCGGAACCAGCGGAGATTCTGGAAGGCCGGGCGGGACTAGCGGAGACTCTGGAAGGCCGGGCGGGACCAGCGGAGACTCTGGAAGGCTGGGCGGAACCAGCGGAGACTCTGGAAGGCTGGGCGGAACCAGCGGAGTCTCTGGAAGGCTGGGCGGAACCAGCGGAGTCTCTGGAAGGCTGGGCGGAACCAGCGGAGTCTCTGGAAGGCTGGGCGGAACCAGCGGAGTCTCTGGAAGGCTGGGCGGAACCAGCGGAGTCTCTGGACGACGCTCTTGTGAAGCGGGCTCTGGACGACGCTCTTGTGAAGCGGGCTCTGGACGACGCTCTTGTGAAGCGGGCTCTGGACGACGCTCTTGTGAAGCGGGCTCTGGAGAACTGGACGACCCCAGCGGAGATTCAGGAGGGCTGGGCGTCTCCAGCGGAGACTCTGGAAGACCGGGCGGAACCAGCGGAGACTCTGGAAGGCCGGGCGGAACCAGCGGAGACTCTGGAAGGGCGGTCATCTTGCGCTGTGACTCCTCCAAAACACCCACAGTTAAAGGAGAGCCACATAGCAACAACGCATACTGAATAACGTCCCTTAGTGGGCATCTGAATTCCCCTCCAGGCAGCATAGATTTAGCAGGTTCATTCAGTCCCATCCGAAACAAGTCCTTGAAGTAAACTTCATCAAAAAATGGTGTGTTATTCAACAACTCACAGAAACGGAGAACATATTCCTCGATGGGGCGATCTCCTTGTCGGAGAAGCAGAAGTTGGTCGACTGGGTCCATGATGATGCTGGGGGTGAAACAAAGCCGCTGGATCCTGGTTTGGCGAAGTCTTCTGTCACAAGGAGGAGTCAGAGACGTTCAGATCCATTCGCAGCATTTATTTAACAGACGTGGTCAAACAGACAGGGTCAAAATATCGGCAAACAGTAACCTCAAAGACAATCCAGAGAGTAATCCGTAACACAGGCGGGGGGGTCGAAATCCAGAAGGGCAGTCCAAAGTGACAAACAAAACAAATAAGACAAACAAAACAAACCAGGAATAAACTAAGGAAACAACAAGGCCAGGGAGCATGGAAACATGGAAAACGCTTAGAATAACAACCATAGGGAATGATAAGACTTCGCAAGGTGGCTGTGTGTGTGAGTGGCTTAAATGCAGTCAGAGTGATGAGGTGCAGCTGTGAGAACTAATCAGTGTAGTGAGAAACAAGGGCCAGGTGCATGCAGTGATTAGTGCAGTGGCTTGTGGGGAATGAAGTCCATGAAGTGTGGTGCAAGAGTTCATGATGACAGGGAAGACCAGATACGTGACAACTGTATTATTACAAGATCCATCTTTTTACACCAAGGACAACTGAGGGACTCAAATGCAACTTTTACTGAAGGTTCAAATGCTCACTGATGCTCTAGAAGGAAACACAATACATTAAGAGACGGGGTATGGAAACTTTTTGAATTTGAAGATCCGAGTAAATTTCACTTATTTTGTCTTCTGGAGAACATGTAAGTATCTTCTGTAGCTTCTGAAGGGCAGTACTAAATGAAAAAATATATATATAATATTTAGATAAAATAAGAAAAATGTACACATCTTCATTCTGCTCAAATGTTTTCACCCCCCTCTCCCAGCTCCTAATGCATTGGTGAGCACTTGAACCTTCTGTAATAGTTGCATATGAGTCCCGCAGTTGTCCTCAGTGTGAAAAGATGGATCTCAAAATCATACAGTCATTGTTGGAAAGGGTTCAAATACACACAAATACTGAAAAACCAAAGAACCTGAAGGATTGTTCTAAAGAACAGTGGGCAGTTTAACTGTTCAGGACAGACAAAAAACTCATGAACTATCACAAACACACATAAAAAAACAGCTGTGGATCATTCAGGTAAGAAGAACTATTCAACTATTATTTTCTCTTGTGGACTATCAGGTAAACATATTTTATGTGAAATATCTTATTCAAAAACCACATGCATTTTGTATGATCCTTTTAATTTTAGTAAAATAATTTACATTTTGCAGATTCTGCAAGGTGTATGTAAACTTTTGACTTCAACTGTATCATCCAGCCCTTGTTTTCATTCTTTCAGTTTCACATTTCTTGTGAAGTTCCAACTTTATCATCTAGTAGGAGACAAAGTCCTCAGAACTACATGAACACTTGTCATCTTGATTAACATCTGGTAACTCATTAAATAAAAGAAAAAGCAGTGATCTTTGTACTGGAATGATCTCACACAGTACAGCTCCAACTGCATTAGACTTTGCTCTTCCAGGTAAAAGCCACACTCTGATATAAAACATGAGCTGAATGTGCAACCAGACTGGTTGTTTAGTACATGTATTTGTATATCATAATTATAGTAAGTCCCATATACTTTGACCTTTCAGATTCCAAAAAGCATATGCATGTCTTAGGAATGCATAATGAGATTACAGTAATATAATTAGTCGTAGATGTACGCCATTTCGTTACTTATTGTTTCTCCCAATTTAAAAACAATACCAGTGACTTGAAAGGATCTGGTTTGGAATCTCAGTTTAAAAATGCACCCATTCTGGAAGCACCCCAGCACCCCAGCAAGCAAATTTTAGACCAAAAATTGCTTGCTGGGGTGCTTCCAGAATGGGTGTATTTTTAAACTGAGATTCCAAACCAGATCCTTTCAAGTCACTGGTATTGTTTTGGTACACCCATTCTGGAAGCACCCCAGCAAGCAATTTTTGGTCTAAAAGACCTCTATTAGCCGTGAAAACACAGCCCAGACGTCTAGGCTAAAACAAGTTTGTATTTGGGCTGTCAGTGAAAATTTAATAGACGTCTAAACATATCCCAATATTAGACTAGTCATCAATTAAAAAATGTAAAAAAATTTGAACCATAAAACCTTGTAAACGTTGCTGAGTTTGCTTACAGGATGGAATATCATACATCTAACTAGTTATTTTGCCAAAAAAAAAAGGCATGCAACCAAATTCAAGGTTATTTGGGCTGGAAGTGGGTTACACATAGCCGGACTATATCGGGTTTATAGTTAACCCAGACAGTGAAATGACGACTATTGCTTGCTGGGACTGGTGGGGAAAGGGTGTGTCAACACGACTTCCCGAGTCAACAATTCTTCAGTCAGGTTGAACTTTGCCGTCACTGACATTGCTTGACTCACAACCCTTCAGACAGGTCTGTCAAGTTCTCCACTATGCTGCTGTGCTCTAATTCGATATCCCAAACATACAAAGCTCAACATTAATGAATGCCAGAATGAAAAAAACGATTTCCCATGGGGTGAAACAGGATGGCTGAAAAGGTTACCATTAGAAGAGAGATAGTGTTTCATAATTTTTACATCCTTCTGATATTTCAAACTTCAATAAGGTATAAACATCCCCTTACGCAACAGGACACCCAAGTATACCCTGCTGGGCAGTTTTTTTTTTCCAAAAAATGTGTACAAAACACTTCCCCTCCAACCTATAAACAACTTGGGATTGGAATCCTCCTTTCCTGTTGTGAACCTTGGTCTTCGCTTTCAGATTCCTTAGAATCATTGGGACGTTGTGATATGTATCAACAATTATATGCACAGTTTGTATGTGTGTGTGTGTGTGTGTGTGTGTGTGTGTGTGTGTGTGTGTGTGTGTGTGTACCTGGTATTCATCACGTTGTGGGGACCAAATGTCCCCACAAGGATAGGAATACCAGTAGATTTTGACCTTGTGGGGACATTTCTCAGGTCCCCATGAGGAAACAGGCTTATAAATCATGCACAATGAGTTTTTTTGATGAAGTAAAAGTTTGCACAATCTCCTGTGAGGGCTAGGTTTAGGTGTAGGGTAGGTGTAGGGCGATAGAAAGTACGGTTTGTACAGTATGAAAACCATTACGCCTATGGAATGTCCCCATAAAACATGTAAACCCAACACGTGTGTGTGTGTGTGTGTGTGTGTGTGTGTGTGTGTGTGTAAAATAAAGTAAAAAAAGTATATAATAATAAAGTATATTTATGTAAATATGCAGAAGCTTCACTGTTAGGGCTAGGTTATAGTATTTATATACTATGTGTATAACTGCTCCCATTTAGATAGGCAGAAGTGTATGTATGTGTGTGTGTGTGTGTGTGTGTGTGTGTGTGTGTGTGTGTGTGTGTGTGTGTGTGTGTGTGTGGTTTTTAAAATATTATAATCCATTGGGTTACAAATTACTTTGCATTGTCAGCCCTGACATTTAATTTAATTCATAATCATTCATGACAATGTTTCAAAAACAATAGGGCAATGAAAAATCGACATTAAATCCAAAAGTCAATATTTCTACTGTTCTGTTCACATAACCAACAAGGATCTGCTGTGTGAATTGAATGGTATAATGCAGCATGGTGTAACAAACCTGTCATTAATTTAGCATTATTTTATATATATCTGACAGACATAGTAACAACTAGGTAGTATACTACATTCACAACTGAGGCTGCTACAATTCATATCTGTAATATTACACCAGACTACTCACCAAATGTGTTCCACTCTCCTATATAATCCATAAAGAAAACCGAATTCCTGAAATGTGTCCAGAGCAAACTTCCTCATAAAAATAAAAACATTAAAGTGGCGTGGTGTAACTCTCACAGTGCACATGAACACATCAGTGTACGAACAGTTATACAGACATCCATGTTAATACATTTCTTTAAAATGACAGCAACAGATCGCCACATTCCGGCGTGAACTTCATAACCGTGTGGATCTGACCAGGCGTTACTTTCGTATTTCCTCTTTTGTTTGCTCTCCGGTAAATCCACGCGCATCTCCGGCTCTTTGTTTTCCTGCTGGTGAGCGTGTCTGTAAGAACAGCCGGACAGGGACAGTGTGATTAGTGCATACCCCTCCTCCCAATCCACCCCATCCCATTCTTGCCTGTACACCCTCCTTTGGCTGCCACCCAGCGGAGACGCGCTCAGCGTGTGTGTGTGGATCAGGTTTATGGGAATCAAGCACAGTAAAACCTGAAATAATATACTAGTTGGAAATGGCTGTTTATCTAATATGAGCGAAACAGTTTAATAAACATACAAAATAACATATAATGTGAGGACATAATTGCTAAAAAAATGTCGTTCATACAGAGATAATGTCTTTAGTGACTTAAAAAATTTCATAAAATTGTATTTAGTCTTTATGATTAATTTATAGTTCTAATTAATAGCTACGTTTTAATAAAGATGGTAAATAATTTTTAGAAGACAAAACGGAGCTTGAACAACCGACTTTTTTGACAAGTCTTTTATTTTGAAAAGCAGGTGGGGAGTTGTTTTATGTTGTAGTCGTGTGTGTGTGTGTGTGTGTGTGTGTGTGTGTGTGTGTGTGTGTGTGTGTGTGTGTGTGTGTGTGTGTGTGTGTGTGTGTCTCTGCAAATCTGCAAAATGATTTATGCCCCATATCCTGTACCTGTATATTGTTTTCTTTCACAATCGAATCACTAATTTTTTTTTATTTATTTTTTTCTGAACTGGAGGAATGAGGGGATTGTAAAAAAAAAATTTTACTAAAGATATAAGATTTACTTTTAGACTTTATAAATTATACTTCAGAGAAAGGATTTTTTTATTACTTATTTCACTGTGATAAACTAGAATATAGCATTCCTAAAAGTAAAAAATGTAGTAATGGTAGTAGTATATCTACAAATATAGTTTATATTCTCTATATGGAAAGAGACAAATACATCTAAAGTAAACTGTAATTACTTTGTTTGTTTTCTCAATATCCAATATAATCCAATAGCATATTTGTACACCTATATTTAAAATATTTTATAAAAATGTAATAAACTATATATAACTATGTAAACTATACATGACTACACTACCAGTCAAAAGTTTTTGAACAGTAAGATTTTAATGTTTTTTAAAGTCTCTTCTGCTCACCAAGCCTGCATTTATTTGATCCAAAGTACAGTAAAACAGTACAATTCTAAAATATTTTTACTATTTAAAATAAATGCTTTATATTTAAAAATATTTAAAAATGTAATTTATTCCTGTGATTTCAAAGCTGAATTTTTAGTATCATTACTCCAGTCACATGATCCTTCAGAAATCATTATAATATTCCGATTTGCTGCTCAAAAAAACATTTATTATTATTATTATTATTATTATTATTATTATTATTATTATTATTATTATTATTATTATTATTATTATGTTGAAAACAGCTGAGTAGATTTTTTGTTCAGGTTTCTCTGATGAATAGAAAGTTTAGAAGAACAGCATTTATCTGAAATAGAAATCTTTTGTAACATTTTAAATGTCTTTATCATCACTTTTGATCAATTTAAAGCATCCTTGCTAAATAAAATTATTAATTTCTAGCTTTTTAATTTCTAGCCACGTTATTTATTTCAGATAAATGCTGATCTTGAATCTTTCTATTTATCAAAGAATCCTGAAAAAAATGTACTCAACTGTTTTAAATATTGATATTAATAATAATAATAATTAATAATAAATATTTATTGAACAGCAAACCAGCATATTAGAATGATTTCTGAAGGATCATGTGACACTGAAGACTGGAGTGATGATGCTGAAAATTTAGATTTGATCACAGGAATAAATTACATTTTAAAATATATTCAAATAAAAACCGGTATTTTAAATAGTACAAATATTTCACAGTATTGCTGCTTTTGCTGTATTTTGGATCAAATAAATGCACTTACTATTCAAAGACTGTATATAAAAATATTTTACGATTTAGGAATAGTTTTTAATATAATGATCCGTGTCCCTCAATTTAACACTGATTATCACATAAAATCAAATAACAAAAAAAAATAAACATACGTAAAACTGACAAAACATAAAACGAATATCTCTGAATCATATTAATGATAATAATGAATCAAAGATTCGATTCAGTTGGTGAGTCGATTCTCAGCAGCAGTGTTTACTGTCAGCAGACCAGCGGCTAGGCTTTTCCCTCTGACAAGGTGATCAGTTGCTTTTGTTTCCGTAGACGTGCTACTTATCGTACCGTTTTGTGTTGACTAAATTAACATATCCGCGTTTTCTGCAATCAGATTATCGTATTTCAGCAGAGATAGACAGTAGCTCTGCAGCTAACGAGGTGTTACATGTAGCAGATTAGCTGGCCAGCTAAATTCAGATATCCTGAATATATATTCTGCAGGCTAGAACATTTATTAACAAGACTATCACCACGATACAGAATGCATTTCTCCCTCACTTTGCTATTCGAGGTTTTAACAGCTGGTTTAACTAGCAATTGCGCCTTTACAAGGCAGCCTTGTTAGCAGCCTGCTCTAGTATTTGTTTACACAGATCTGCAGCTCTGCACTGAGCCTGCACATGATATGGATCCAGATAGTGCATGATATATGGAGTTTATATAGACAGCAATTGCTTATATTGTTGCTTGTTATGATATTGAACATGCAGGTTGTGTAAAAATATAGATTTGCAAGTGGTCCCTCAAGACCTAAAACCTATGAAAACCTTTATGTATAAGGCATTTCCCTACATACAGACAAAGACTCTGCAATTCGATTTTCTCAATATTAGAAAATAATGACAGGCCTGTTAGCCCATCTATGTTAAATGACGTGTATTATTCTTCTACATGGGCAATTTGCTATCTCAATGAGTGTTAGATGAATATGTGTAAAATGTGTCAGTCCCATGTGTAAATATAATGTGTGTGTGTATTTTTGCTATCACTAGGAGTAAGCACAAACACCCACATGCCAATTAGATACCTAGTCACCTGAGAGTAAAGTGGAGACTATCCTTAGCACCACATCTAGCTATTACCTCCCACAGGACAGACCACTGTGACTTGGCCCCCCTCCTCGGTCAGCCTCAGAGGGCCTTGCCATGAGATGCTGTTTTTTTATGCTGTGTATGTAATCACAAGGCTGGTTACAATCTCTCTTTGTTAACCTCACCCACACAGGGCTGAACAAACAGACTGACACTGAAGAGCTCTCAGTAGCATCCACCTGGACGGACTTTCTGGTTTTCGACCCTTTGCAGGTAGGTAAAAAAATTTCTGGCTTTTCATGATTGTGATATTAAGGCTTAATTTGAGAAATGAGAATGTTGCATGCACTTAGAGAATTTAATACAGCTTGTTTTTAAAGCACGTGTGCAGTGTATAAGCTGCAGTGAAATGTTTTGGAAACTGTTTACAGGAAATGTTCAGTTCAGTGCAAAATATGTGTATAATTTTCATCGTCACATCTTTCTTCTTAACAATTTCATTTATTTAGACCAGATGTTTTCAATCTGGGGTTCGGGGACCCCTAGGGTGCTGCAAAGGAAGACTAGCGGGTCCATGGAAATGTTTAAAGAAAAATAAGGCAAAAATAAGATTAAAATTTTGTTTAAAATGAATAAATAAAAATGTGATAAAAAGTTAAATAAGTAGCTATTAAATCTAACTTACTATACTATAGAGTACTATAAGGAGTAAAAAAATACACTACAGTCAAAAGTTTTTGAACAGTAATATTTTTAATGTTTTTTAAAGTCTTTTCTTCTCACCAAGCCTGCATTTATTTGATCCAAAGTAAAGCAAAAACAGTAAAATTGTGAAATTATTGTACTGTTTTAAAATAATTAATTTCTATAATTCCTCTCCATATATATATATATATATATATATATATATAAATGCCATAGATAAATGGTATAAATATTGATAATAGTACTAATAAAAAATGTTTCTTGAATAGCAAATCAGCATATTAGAATGCTTTCTGAAGGATCATGTGACACTTAGGACTGGAGTAATGATGCTGAAAATTCAGCTTTGAAATCAGGAATAAATTACATTTTAAAATCTATTCAAATAGAAAGCAGTTATTTGAAATAGTAAAAAATATTTCACATATGTGACCCTGAACCACAAAACCAGTCATAAGGTTAAATTTTACAAAACTGAGATGTATACATCATATGAAAGCTCAATAAATAAGCTTTCTATTGATGTATGATTTGTTAGGATAGGACAATATTTGGCCGAGATACATCTATTTGAAAATCTGAAATCTAAGGGTGCAAAAAAATCAAAATACTGAGAAAATCACCTTTAAAGTTCTCCAAATTAAGTTCTTAACAATGCATATTACTAATCAAAAATTACATTTTGATATATTTATAGTAAGGATTTTACAAAAAATCTTCATGGAACATGATCTTTACTTAATTTCCTAATGATTTTTGCCATAAAAGAAAAATCAATAATTTTGACCCATACAATGTATTTTTGGCTATTGCTACAAACATACCCCAGCGACTTAAGACTGGTTTTGTGGTCCAGGGTCACATATTACTGCTTTTGCTCTATTTTAGATCAAATAAATGCAGGCTTGGTGAGCAGAAGAGAATTCTTAAAACACATTAAAAATCTTACTGTTCAAAAACTTTTGACTGGTACTGTATGTACAGTAATATGGTAACTTACCTAATTGTTTTTTAAACAACTATTCAGACATATATATGATATTAATTTTTCACATTATAAATTGGGTCTTTATACAATATCAGGATGGGGTCGCTAAGACGAGTCTGTGGCATCTAAAAGACTGAATACTTTAAACAGTTATCATTTTAAACAACGATCAATAATTGTTAAATTAGTCGAGCTCACACAAGGCTTTTCAGCAGATTTCACAGCTGCAGCATCTTTAATTGGAGAGCTCAGGTGGAGAAAGATGCTGTTGGGCTCAGGGAGATGTCAGTGTGTGTCTGGGCCCTGCTGGGCTGCTGAAACCACTGAGAATAGAGCTCAGCATGCACTTTATTACTCAAATGAAAGTAGTCCATTACCGCTATGCTCTTTTTGTTAGTTTTATTGAAGGCTGTTTGGTTGGACTAGATATTTTCTGCTGTTATATTTTTGTTTTTCTGTATTTTCTCTCCACACGTCCCTTCTCTTCCTCCTGGTCTCTGCAGGATAGCGGATCAGGTCTTGAAACATGAGCTCTGTGGCAGTGTTGACTCAGGAGAGTTTTGCGGAGCACCGCAGTGGCTTGAAGGACGTTGAGATCACAGGTATGACGAATGTGACAAAATTAGGGGTGAACCTATTTTTCTACAAAAATACACGATTCGCCCATGTGTGTTTTTTTGTAACACTGTTCATCTTATGTCTGACTGCAGGAATCGATAATGGGTGTAACAATTAAATAAATAAAAGAACAAGTAAAAGATGCGAATACAAATATTAGTATTTTACCAAAATAAGAGGGAACATGTTATTTTTTATTTAGTACTTTTACATATTGTCCAGAAGAGAAAATAGTAGTTGATTTTTTAAAAAAAGGACCTCTTTCAAAATCCTTCAGGTCCCACAAATTCTTTGGTTTTTCAGCATTTGTGTGTATTTGAACCCTTTCCAACAATGACTGTATGATTGTGAGATCCATCTTTTCACACTGAGGACAAATGAGGAACTCATATGCAGCTATTACAGAAGGTTCAAACGCTCATCGATGCTTCAGAAAGAAACACGATGCGTTAAGAGCCGGGGGTGTAAACTTTTGAACAGAATGGAGATGTGTATGTTTTTCTTATTTTGCCTAAATATCATATTTTTTTCATTTAGTACTGCCCTTCAAAAGCTACAGAAGATACTTCTATGTTTCCCAGAAGACAAAATAAGTACAATTTACCCTGATCTTCAAATTCAAAAAATATTCACCCCCCAGGTGAATTAATGTATCGTGTTTCCTTCTGGAGCTTTTAAACAAGGTCATTTTTATAAAAAAGAATTATTCGAAATAAAGTACGAAATAAAAAGTAACATTTGTTTTGTATGATCCCTCGTATTTTGCTTAAATAATTAACATTTTGCAGATTCTGCAAGGTGTATGTAAACTTTTGTCCTCAACGTTTGTTACTGGAACAGTTTTAAAGCTAGTATTAGACAAACACCTTTGTTTTTGAACACATCTCGAGTGTGTATGATGCTGAACACTCACGCTGTTTACTAGTTATCATTGCGTCACAATGATCTTTGATGGTGACAGCAGAGCTGTTTTTATCTGAATCATAGAGTGTGTGAAGCATTCTGCTGCAGCATGTGTCTTCATGCAGAATTATGGTAAATAGTGTCTTTTGAAAAAGAAGTATTGGGAATTCTAATGTAATACAATATAATTATCAATCTTAAATTAATCTAATTAATATGCTCCTATTGGTGAAGTATTTTTTAAACTGAACAACTAAGATATACCAAATAAGAAAAAATGTGTCAGTATTTTCAATAATTGGTTATGCAGTTAGTTTTTCTTCTGTTCTGGATGACACTGGTTAATTGTCTTTATAAAGTATCATACTGTTATTATCAAAATAATTTAAAGTGTCCCTATTATGCCATTATTAAGGTTCCTAATATTGTTTTGGAAGTATCCTATAATAGGTTTACATGCATGCAAAGTGCAAAAACGCTTTAGTTTTTTCAAAATATGCATTTAATATCATTTCATTTTCCAACAATTCTCAAACAATTTGTTGGAAGCAGTTTAAAGATTCCTCCTTTGTGTCCAGATGGTCCAGTCTGTTGTGATTGGTCTCCTGCCTACAGCACGTGTCAGAAACAGTACGCCCATTGCCATAATTCCGTATTTTTAACAATTTAAACATTATTATTTATCATACTTGCAGGTTGTAACTCAGTGAAGCCAGTTGGTCTAAATAAACTGGATACTGAGACATTTTTTAAGAGCAGAGCATGCATTTGTAAACTAGTTGTGTGCAGCTGTCCAACGTAGAACATAGGCGAACATTATGCAAATGTGTTACCCAGTGACGTTTAGCCATCACAGAAGTGGGAATCGAATTACTAACGACTCGTTAAAGCTATTCAGAGTCGATTTTTTTTCTTTTGAAAGACAGTAACTTTATTTATCTTGCACTTTTGGCTTTACAACTTTGCAGATTATTTACATTCACTGCATGAAAGGCAACATTCCAAATGGGATCCACTTTAAAGAAAAGTTGTTGTGTACATTTTACAGTTCTTGTTCTTATTGTCTGTAATTAGGTAGTGTGCCAGAAGATGAAGCATATATACCCACCTATCTGGAGGCCTTTCCACCTTTACCGGACAAGGGCACTCCAGGTGAGAAGACAGGTGAGCCGGCAGGTGCCTGGAGCAAAATCCGACCCATCAAAGCCTCTGTCATCACTCAGGTAATATATATAATCATCCATAGAAGCTTTGCACAGTCTAAGTAAACTACACTGTAGCTTCTCAGTGTTATTGAGGGTCTCTTTTTACACCTTCAGGTGTTCCATGTTCCTTTGGAGGAGCGGCGGTATAAAGACAACAGTCAGTTTGGTGAGGGTGAAGAGGCGAAAGTGTGTCTGGATATCATGCAGAAGACCGGAGCACACATTGAGCTCTCTCTTGCCAAGGACCAAGGCCTCTCCATCATGGTGACAGGAAAACTGGATTCGGTCATGAAAGCGAGGAAGGAGATTGTGGCCCGACTGCAGACTCAGGTGCTTGTTTGAGTCTTACGCTTCTTATTCAATTCATTTTACTCTTTATGAAAGAGATAGTTAACCCAAAAAATAAAAATTCCAAACCTGTAAGACCTTCGTTCATCTTTGGAACACAAATTAAGATATTTTTGAATCCAAGAGCTTCCTGACCCTGCATAGACGGCAACACAATTATTTATGGTAAATTTTTCATTTTCGTATTCTCGTAGCTTAAAATTAAGGTTAAACCACCAATGTCACATGGACTATCTTAATGATGTCCTTACTACCTTTCTGGGCCTTGAATGTGGTAGTTGTGTTTCTGTCTGTGCAGGGTCAGAAACCTCTCGGATTTAATCAAAAATATCTTAATTTGTGTTTTGAAGATAGATGAAAGTCTTATAGGTTTGGAACGACATAAGGGGGAGAAATTAATGACTGAATTTTCATTTTTTAATTTCATAAAATGCACTTTTCTCTTCAAAAGTTGTATTTTAATGCTGAACTCATCAGGCCTCAGCGACTGTGCTTATTCCGAAAGAACATCATCGGTTTGTGATTGGAAAGAATGGAGAGAAGTTGCAGGAGCTGGAGCTGAAAACAGCCACCAAGATCGCTATCCCACGCTCTGACGATCCCAACGCCAACATCCGCATCACCGGCACCAAGGAGGGCATTGAGAAAGCTCGCCATGAAATCCAGCTCATCTCCGCTGAGCAGGTAACCATTAAAGCTTGATGAAATGAGGTTTTGTGTTTCAGTTCTCATTCAGCTTCATTATGAACTGCCTGCTTTAGGATAAGCGTGCTGTGGAACGTTTGTCTTTGGAGAAGGCTTTTCATCCATTCATCGCTGGTGCATATAATCGACTCGTTCAAGAGCTTAGTCAAGAGACAGGAGCTCGTATTAGCATTCCACCACCCAGTGTACCCAAAGATGAGATTGTCATTACCGGCGAGAAGGAGGCAGTTGCAATGGCAATTGCCCGTATCCGGGCCATCTATGAAGAGAAGGTGATTGTTACACTATCATTCAAAAGTTTGCAGTCAGTATGTTTCTTTTTTCAGCAAGGGCATGTTAAATTGATCATAACAGACACCAAAGGCATGTTACAAATGTTACAAAAAACCTATTTCAAATAAATGCTGTTCTTTTGAACTTTTAATTAATCCTGTTAGATACCAAAAGATAAAGATTTAGAATATTTTATTTCACAAAATTACTGTTTTACTGTATTTGATTGATCAAATAAATGCAGTCTTTGTGAGTATTTCAAAAACATGCATCTTGAGACATTTCCCGACCTTAATTCTTCTTCATTTGCACAAGCAGAAACGGAAAACGACCACAATCTCAGTGGAGGTTAAGAAGTCACAACATAAATACATAGTAGGTCCCAAAGGCAACACCCTGCAAGAGATCCTGGAGAACACAGGGGTGTCTGTGGAGATGCCCCCTCTGGACTCGGCATCTGAGACCATCATCCTCAGAGGAGAACCAGATAAGCTAGGTCCGGCTCTTACTCAGGTGTACGCCAAGGTCAGTTGTTTTAGCATTTTTTTGTCCTTATTTGCAACAGAATGCTTGTGAAAGGCAGCTTTTTACATGGCACTTGTGTGTTTTGCAGGCTAAAAGTGTGATAGTGGTGGAGGTGATTGCTCCAGCTTGGCTCCATCGTTTCATCATCGGCAAGAAAGGACAAAATATCAGTCGCATTACTCAGCAGCTGCCTAAGGTGCAGTAAATTAAAATGATTGTGTTATGTGTATTATGAGATATTCAATTTATTCAATTGTGACCCTGGACCACAAAACCAGTTTTAATTAGCACAGGTATATTTGTATAGCATTAGACCAAAAATACATTGTATGGGTCAAAATGATCTTTTTTTGAAAAAAAAAAATCATTTGGATGTTAAGTAAAGATTATGTTTCATGAAGATATTTTGTACATTTTCTATCGTAAATAAATCAAAACTTAATTTTTTATTAGTAATTTGCATTGCTAAGAATTTAATTTGGACAGCTTTTTTGAACAGTTTGATTTTTTTCTCCAGATTGTTATAGAAATATTATCCTAACAAACTATAGATCAATTTAAAGCTAATTTATTCTGATTTCCATTTTTTCTTCAAAAATGACCCTTATGACTGGTTTTGTGGACCAGGGTCACATATAGCAATTCAAATATTTTTGTAACTGAAACTAGAGTGAGAATAGAGTGTTTAAAATCTTAAAGTTTGAAAGTGTGAGTTAGAATAGTTGTCAAGAGTGCAAGTATAAACACAATGAGGCTGTAAAAGCAGACTAGTGAGTAGATAAGTTTACCTGTTTAACCATTATAGTCCTTTTAAGCCATGTTTTAAGATAAAAACTTGAGTTGTTACCAATATGATTTATTTTAGTGAATAAAATGTGGTCTTTTGCGTTAATCACATTTCAGGCATTTAATCAGCTGTTTGTCATTATCAGGTGCATATAGAGTTTACTGATGGAGAGGAACGTATCAGTCTGGAAGGGCCGACAGAGGAGGTAGAACAAGCCCAGGCTCAGATACAGGAGATCATCAAAGACTTGGTAGGAGAACCCTCAGGTCTCTTATTTTTGTTTTTTTTCTTTTGCTGCTGTTAAATTAATATAGAAATGTGTTAAAGGGACATATTACCCTACTCACTTTCAAGCCATCCTAGGTGTATATGACTTTCTTCTTTCAGACTAATACAAAATGTCCTGGCTCTTTTAAGCTTTATGATGGCAGTAAATGGGTGTTGAGATTTTGAAGTCTAATAAAGCGCATCCATCAATTATAAAAAAAGCTCCACATGGCTCTGGGGGGTTCATAAAAGCCTTCATAAAGGCCTGAAGCAAGTCGATGCTTTTGTGCAAGAAAAATATCTTTGTTTAAAAACTTTAACCATAAACTGTAACCTCTAGCTTCTGCTAACTGTCGTACACGCATACATGAGAAAGTGCCATAGAGAGACCAAAAAACATTCGAGACTTCTTACCTGAGCTTACTCTCCCCTCTCTCATGCCACTTTCTCATGTACACTCAAACAGTTAGCAGAAGCTGCACTTTGTTGGACTTCAAAATCTCAACAGCCATTTACTGCCATTATAAAGCTTGGAAAAGCTAGAACATTTTTTAGTATAACTGTGATTGTAGTCATCTGAAAGAAGAAAGTCATATACACCTATATTGGCTTGAGGGTGAGTAAATCATGGGATACTTTCATTTTTAGGTGAACTATCATCATATATCATAAAAAATGGGAACTTTGGTTGCTAAAAATGAATATCTTATAACTGTAAGATTTCAAATATGGTTTGTTCTTTGGGTTTCTGCATTTCTGGAATAAAAAACAGTTTATGTATAGTCCTCAAGTATTTTATTTTTACTCTCTCCAGGTGGCACGAATGGACTATGCAGAGATTAACATTGACCAGCGTTTCCACAGACATCTCATTGGCAAAAATGGGGCCAACAGTAAGTTTTAACCCTCTCTGGATTGTTGAATCTGAAACTAGTCATGTTTGTGATGCCTGGATAGAAACAGAGATCATAGATTACTGATAGAAAAGTATTGTTTGATTGTGGTTTTACAGGTTATTTGATTACCAGCAGCGCATAATGTTAATATGCAACAGTTGCAAATGTAGTTCTCCCTCTCATTTAAACATAGTTTTTCATGTGTTGTCATTATGAATTGCTGCATGTAATCAGATTATATATTTGTTACAGTAAAGTTGATTTGATCAATGAACTAAGCCGATGAGTGGATAAATCAATTATTTGGTTCTTTTCCCAGTAAATCGGATAAAGGAGCAGTATAAGGTATCAGTGAGGATTCCTCAGGACTCAGAGCGCTGTGGGCTGGTTCGTATCGAGGGCGATCCTCAGGGAGTACAACTCGCTCGCAAGGAACTGATGGACATGGCCCAGCGCATGGTAAGACATGCTATATGGAAAGCACAAATGCACTCTACATATGTGACCCTAGACCACAAAATCAGTCTTAAGTAGCAGGGGTATATTAATATCCTAACAGGCAAATATTGCATATAACAATTGACACGGCATTCAGGTTTTTTTTGTAGTTTTTAACTCTCTTTTTGTGACACAAAAATGAATTTAAAACGACTCGCTGCAGTTTGAATCCACACTTCTTTATATGATCGATGTCTAAATCTCTCTGATAAAATGTGTGACTGTTGTTGAAAATCATCACTGCTGCATATACGGCGAATACGACTAAATTGAGAAATTGGTAACGAACGCTTTAATGACACGGGATGATAGGATTGTCCATGCAAGATAGTGTTACGATCAGTAGGTTTTCGATACAAAGTAGTCTCAATGCCCGACGTAGTATTAAGAACAAGCACATCCGAGAAATTCATTTTCTCTTGATGGAAATTAATGGTAAATTTTAACGCAGTGCATTTATTATTTACCAAACTATGAAACTCTAATAACTCAACTTCAGTGCCGCTCCATAATAGAAAAACATCGTCAATGTATCTTTTCCATAAAACAATGTATTTCAGGAAATCGTTAAAAGGATTAAACACAAATTGATGTTCAAACATCCCACAGAATATAAATGCAAAGCTTGGGGCCATCTTAGACCCCATACTGACCCCCAAAATCTGTAAATAATACTCAGACCCAAACAAGAAATAATTATGTGAAAGCACCAATTTTGCCAAGTCACTCAAACATGCAGTACTAGGAACCTGACAAGGACGTTGATTAAGAAACAATTCAATTGCCTCTAGCCCACCCTGAAACGGAACATTGGTATACAGCGATTCAACATCCATAGTGACTAGAAGGACAGTAATCTAATTAATGATCTTATTCTGAATAAGACAATAATATGATTAAGGTGTTTACCTGAGTTGCTTTTAGAATATTCCTTTCATGTTCCCGTTTTACATGTTATAGTACATAGATAGATTAATGACACACATCATTACGTCCACACGCGATGCTATCAGTTCATCTTCGTTATAGACTTTTGAATGTTTCGGTTTTAATTTTACAAAAGCTTGAAGTGGCTTTGGACTTATGCAACAATTTTTTTAGAATGTGTGAGTTAAAATTTGTCGTGGTCGCATTTGTGCGAGTGCATGCTGCGCAGCTCCAAAGTGTCTGCTCCATACAGCGAGCGTTTCAGAGCCAGTCAGTTTTTAGGAAGGAAAAAAAAATCACGCAAGCACGGTCACCGAAAGCCAGTTTAGTTTTACTTTTTTTTTGTTTGTTTTCATTTTGAAAACCCTGTTATCTTTGCCGTTTACCCCACATAAAGCTTTGAGGCTTTCTTTTATTTTCTATTAATTAATTTGATTGCTCAGTGTTTGCGCGCCCTTTAATAAATTTTTTAGTCGGCATATAGCACAGCATGTGATGGAGTCCATGCCTCGTCTTATTAGTTTTTGTTAATAAATGCTATATAAGCTAGTTTTGTTTTATTGTTGTTGTGCTGTTTAATTAAAAATAACAAATCCATCTTTTAGAAATTTGTTTTAATCTTAAAATTGATAGGTGTAGCCTATATATGTAAGCAAAACCAAGATCATGAATTTGAAAGTAAAAGTGAAAAGCATCCTAAGACATTCCAATAGCGGAAATCCCGTTCACAAAATTAAAATCACAAATAATACTAATGAAAAAGAACAGGTTGAATGTTAACTACCTTACCATAAAACTATAAATTATGATAACAGACTATTTATCAGCAATGAGCATTGTATTGATTAATCCCATGTTGTAGCAATAAATAAATAAATACATAAAAATGAAACCAAAGCATATGCACGTGCGACCAACTGAGAGCGTTATGCCGCGTTCCAGGCAACCCCTTACCCGTGTTTTTCCAAACTTCTACCCGTGAATGTGCACTGGAAAAGGCAGTCAAACCCGTGAATTCCCACCCGTGAACTCGTACTAGATCGATGTACTCCCAGTTCCGAGTTCTGACGTAACATAGCCTGAGAAACAACAATATCAGCCTCTAGGTGGCACACGGTGGAAAAATAGTTTAGGACAATATAACGTTGCAATCAAATTATTAATAATATACAATTAATAAATGCGCTTAGGCCGTTTGGCGTGACTTGCCTGGAACGCTACAAAGTCGTGGTTTAAAGATGTGATTTACGAGCTCAAAAACCTGCCTAGAACGCAGCATTAGTGTGTATCCTGTCGCAAAAGTCCTACACAAGGGGAATAGTGTGATTAAGGTGTGTACATGTCTTCCATAATGCGACTAAAATAGGAATACTCCACCTGTCTTAATTCGATTTGTTTTTACTCCGATTATGACTTTAGTCGGATTAAATTAATCAAAAATATCAGTTTACATGGTTGCTTCTTAATCAGAGTAGGGTTGTTCCGATTCCGATACTAGTATCGGAAATGCCGCCGATACCACAAAAAAATCTAGCATCGGAATCGGCGAGTACTTGAACCCACGTACCGATCCGATACCATTTTCTTAAGATATAAGTTATTCCCGCTAGCAAATCAGAAGCCAGTTCTTCTTCGCGGCTCAGAATGCAAACAGTGTTGCCATGCAAGCAACCACTGTTTAGAGCAGCGAAGAAGAAATACAAATGTGCTAGCAGTTTGTCCGCTAAAACGGCGGCATTTCTCATATGTAGGGCTTTATGATTTCTGCGATGCCGAAAACACGGACGGAATCGCGGAATCCAGTCAAAATGGAACTTACAGTTTAACGCGGAACGTCACGGAATTTGTCAAAGTTTGATGCATTAATCAAAGGTAGTTCATTACACTTCAATCAAATCGTGATATGGACTAATATTAAGCCAAAACCGACTGTTTAAATATGAATTAATGCGTGGTTCTTTGTTAATGAATTGTACAGGCGCGTGGTTTGTTTACTCCTTGTACTGAAGCGCGCGGGACACTTGCGGTAATATTAAAGGGCTCCAGACTGTGACCAATTTTTCTGCCAGTGTTACTAATTTTCGTGAGCGGTCACACTGGCGCGACCACCGCGTTGTTCAACTCATAAGCTCTGCCATTTCTGTCTCAGATGAGAAACATAGAATGGCACGCGAAACGAAAGTGAAACTACGACACGTTTGAGCTGCTCAGCGCTGACCGTTTATCAGCTTGGACTGCAATGCAAACAAACTTGCACAAACCCTGAACAGCTTTATTCGGGAGCCAACGTTGATTTTGCAACACTGTTACTGCTGCGAGATGCAGTGAGGAGCATTTGAAAATGCCGCACAATGAATAAGGTTGCTGCGAGATCTAGTGAGAATCTTTCAAATTCTGGCCAAAATTCTCTGTTATAAACAGGGCTGATGTACGTCAGAAAACCAGATTAGTAATACTAACTATATGAAAAAAATTACTGTCAAATGCATGTCATATAATAAAAATACTCTAGTTCACAGTGTATATCACTGTGTATTTGTTTTATTAAGGAATAAGTCTGAAGCACACAATAAAATAATTTATAAGTATTATCTACAGCTGTATATACAATTACACACCCAGGTATCGGATTAGTAGGGCCTACTCGGTATCGGCCGATACCCCGAGCCCAGGTATCGGAATCGGTATCGGGAAGGAAAAAAGGGTATCGGAACATCTCTAAATCAGAGTATTGTCTTAATCGCGTTAAAATCGGAATATTGTTGTCCATGTAAACATACTCATATGTGCGTTCACACTGGACGCGAATGAAGCGGCAAGCGTGAGTGATTTACATGTTAAGTCAATGCAAAGACGCCAATAGCCATCCTGCGCGAATGAGGCGGCGCGAATTGAGCGTTTCAAGCGTTTGCTGCTCCATTCGCGCGAGTTCAAAAATCGGAACTTTGGCGAAAATTTGCGCCGCGTTAACCAATCAAAAATTTGGCAGAAATCCGAAACAACAATGGAGGACAAAATCACCGTTGCTGTCTGTGGTTACTCAGAGCTGTACGATACATCTTTGTACTTTTATAGAAACAGGAATAAAAAGGATCTTGCTTGGAAGAAAGTGAGTGAAGAGGTCGGACAATCTGGTAAGTTTTAAAAAAAACGCTCTTTACTCAATCTGTCCTACATATATATACATATTGAGACTACAAGCAAGCTAAAGCTGGCAAATTGAGCTCATTCACCTATTTTACAACTACTTTCCCACTGACGAGTGTCAGACGCCCCTCCCATGACGCGAATTCGCGTCTGTTGTGAAGTAATGCTGTTCCAGGCAGGTTTTTAAGCTCGTAAATCACGACTTCAAATCACCACTCACGACTTTGTAGCGTTCCAGGCAAGTCACCCCAAACTGCCTGAGAGCATGTATTATTATTACATTATTATTAATTTGTTTGCAACATTATATAGCCACAAAGTCTATTTTTTCACTGTGTACCACTTGCACAAACAGCGCACCCGTAGGTGCTGACATTGTGGTTTCGCGGGCTATGTCACGTCAGAACTCGTAACTGGGAGTACATCGATCTAGTACGAGTTCACGAGTGGGAAGTCACGGTTTTGACTGCTGTTCTGGTGCACTTTCACGGGTAGAAGGTTGGAAAAACACGAGTAACGGGTTGCTTGGAACGCGGCATAAATGTCACGCGCGAATGACGCGAATTTCACGCGCGAATGAAGCGAGTATCTTCATGAGTACAACATGAGTACATGAAGAAGGGGCCGTTCACATGTCACGCCTAAAAACGCGTGGAAAACGCTAGGCGCACCGCTTTCTTCCTTATCAACAAAGCGCTCGGGCGCTTGCTCTCCGGAAGCGTCTGCCGTTTCTAAGCAACCATCAGCTGCGCTCTAGCTCCAAGCCTATGCGTCTCCATGCATTGTTTCTTCTATTAGCGTCAAAATAATGGGGGCTTGACAAATCATAAAGTTCAGGAAATCCCTGGACCACAATGATGAGCTGCTCCTCCATGTTTCTTCTGAGGTTTCAATGTAACGGAAAAGCATAAGGAAGCTGATTGGTTGGTTCATGTCACATGACCTGCGGTGCGCTTGCGGCATTCTGAAAAGTTGAGATGTTTTTATCTCGATGCGGCGCGGACGTGCCTGGAAAAAACGAACGCATCGCACCGCGTACGCGTCGCGACCGCCTCGCTTCCATTATGGAACATGGTCTGCATTTGAAATAACGAACTTGAGCGCACAAAAGACGCTACATGTGAACGGCCCCTAATGCTGCGTTCCAGGCAGGTTTTTTAACTGGTAAATCACCACTTCAAACCACGACTCACGACTTTGTAGCGTTCCAGGCAAGTCACGCCAAACTGCCTGGGCACATTTATGAATTACTCTTATTTTTATATTATTATTAATTTGATTGCAACGTTATATTGTCCTAAGCTCTATTTTTCCACCGTGTGCCACTTGCATAAACACCGCACGCATTAGGGCTGACATTTGTTGTTTCGCGGGCTATGTTACGTCAGAACTCGTAACTGGGAGTCCATCGATCTAGTACGAGTTCACGAGTGGGAAGTCACGGGTTTGACTGCCGTTCCAGTGCACATTCACTGGTAGAAGGTCGGAAAAACACGGGTTACGGGTTGCCTGGAACGCGGCATAAGTCACGTGGTACTATATCGTTTCGCGGAAGGATAAAAAAAAATTAATTTAAAACAAATATGCCAATAAAATGTTTCAAATTCATATTCATGTCCAGTTTTTTTCCTTATGTGGCAAGTAGCCGTGTAATAAGCGGGATAATGTACAGGCAGCCTTCGGCAATAACTACCGGCTGCCTGTACATTAACCCTTACATAGATGTGCCACAGTCACCATCACATGAACCAGAGGATATATCGGACACAGAAAGTCCGGAGTCCAGTGAGTGAGCCTGATGTAAACTGGACTGTCTTACATTAAAAAATTCTTTGAGTCTCAAGGTACGAAAGAACTTTGCAGTGTGCAGTAGGTGAAAACGAAAGTCCTTTGTTGAGAACAGTTAGACAATCATTAGAGATCACTTTGCTCGATAAATTAATAACATTAATCACCTCTGCATCGTTCTTCGTGTCACATACTGAGATCTTGTGGGAGCTCTTTTTGCTCCTCCTACATTTTTTCTTTGACGAGTGATGTTGAATTGTCGTCCGCTTTCTAAAAAACGTTGTGACTGGGACAAATTGCTGGAATCTGAGTCCCGATCAAATGACGAAGACGACTGAGCAGACAAGTACCTGTTGTCATCATATTGTGAAGGTTTTCGTGCCCCGCGCAAAGTGAATTGTGATGATGAAGTGGCACATTGGTATTCAATTTGTCTGATGAAGAGCCTGCGTGCTTGAAACGTCACACACGCTATGCGAAAGTTGTTTTAAAAATAAATATTTTTGATATTTTTTGGAGCTTTGGTGTTGCCGACTTTACACTTTATTTGTTTACTTGTTGCTTTTTAGTCGAGCACCCATTTGAGACTGATGTGCTTTTGTTTCATTTTTCTACCATAAATATATAAAAACATAATTTTTGATTAGTAATATGCATTGCTAAGAACTTCATTTTGAATACTGATTTTAGTATTTAGATTCTCAGTATTTAGATTTTTTTGCACCCTCAGATTCCAGATTTTCAAATAATTGTGTCACAGCCAAATGTTGTCCTATCCTAACAACCTACATCAGTGGAAAACGTATTTATTCAGCTTTCAGATGAAATGTCAATTTCAAAAAATTTACCTTTATGACTGGTTTTGTGCTTCAGGGCTACATATAACATTTGAACATAATGAACCTATCTGGACTGTTGCTTGCTTGGTTTCAAGATTTGTAATTTTCTGGCATTTTTGACACGTTAGGAAAATGAACGCACGAAAGACCTGATAATAGAGCAGAAGTTTCACCGCACTATCATCGGACAGAAGGGAGAGAAGATCAAAGAAGTACGGGACAAGTTCCCTGAGGTGCTCACTGCTTCATTTTGTAAAGCACACCGATAGCTATATTCTGCTGCACAGTTTCATAGCATTACATGAGAAATGGTTTCATACAGATGGTTTCATTTTCTCAGGTCATTATCATCTTTCCGGACCAGCAACAGAAAAGTGACATCGTACAGCTCAGAGGGCCCAAAAACGAAGTGGAGAAATGTGCAAAGTTTCTGCAGAAACTCATCGCTGAGCTGGTACAAGAGTAATTTCCTCTTGCTTCCTTCCTGCTCTCAAATAACACTTGCTTCGTGACTAATACAGGGTCGTGTAAAGAGCAGCTATTATGTGCTCACACAGCTGTGAAATGATCATACTCAGCCTACAGATGACAATTTCCCTCAATGCGTTTGTAGTTAATGCACTTTTGTGCTTTAAAGTAAAATCATCTGTTGCACAGCTGCGAAGTTCACTTGTTAAATGACATTGAGGTTTAGTGTTTTTTATATATTATATTTTTTTATTTTATGTTCCTGTTATTAGGTTGAAAGCAGCTTCTCAATTTCTGTACCCATCCACAAGCAGTTCCACAAAAACATCATTGGCAAAGGAGGTGCCAACATCAAAAAGGTAAGGATACAATGTCATTTTTTTTTCTTTTTTTTTTCTAGATTTGTATAGTTGACTTGTTCATCCTTTAAAGGCAGGGTAAGTGATTTGGTTCAAAAACATTTTTTATTATGCTGATTGAAAGTCTCTTCATATCCCGATAGCAGACACTAAGTTAAGTGGTCTAAATGTATTTTTATTGGTGCTGATTAAAAAATTGTGATTAATCCCACATAAGAATAAGGTTTTTAATTTATACTTTTATATTGCAATAATTTTATATTCAATCTACGAATTAATGTAGAAACAGGAAATTGTTCTTTTTTTCAGTATTTTATTACTAATTATTAACCATTGACTATATCCATTCAACATTACAGTATAATTGAAAGCTATTAATTTTAATATTTTTTAGATTTAAAAAAATAACAACTTCTAATTTAAGTGAACTTCAAACAATCTTCACATAAACCCAGTTGAGAGCATTGTGGTGTGGCCACTAAATATTAAAAAATAACATTCAGCATCTGAAAAATAATGACAGATTCTATTTTTGGGGATAAACTGCTCTTCAAATATTGTGCTAATGTAATTTTTTTTAATTAAATAAATTTTTGTTGCTGTGCAAACACATATAGATACGCGAGGAGACCAACACCAAGATTGATCTCCCAACGGAAAACAGCAACTCTGAGATGATTGTAATAACTGGCAAGAAGAGTAGCTGCGAAGCCGCACGAGATCGTATTCTCGCCATTCAGAAAGAGCTGGTAAGAGAACAGAAAGTTAAAGAATGTATTATGGGTGTAATTCTCGGTGCTCTTAGTTTTTCTTCTTTCACACATTTTCTCTTGTTCTTTTAATTCTCCCAGGCCAACCTGAAGGAGGCTGAGGTTTCCATCCCAGCCAAGCTGCACAACTCTCTTATCGGATCTAAGGGCAGTCTGGTGCGCTCTGTGATGGAAGAGTGTGGGGGTGTTCACATTCACTTCCCTGCGGAGGGCTCAGGGTTGGACAAGGTCACTATCAGAGGTCCTGCAGAGGAGGTGGAGAGAGCCAGAAGACAACTGCTGCAGTTGGCAGAGGAGAAAGTGAGCAATGAGATGAAAATTTAAAGCAGAAGAGCAAAAAGTTATCATTTTCATAATCACATGACTACTTTGAGGTTTTAACTCCTTCAGTCTATGTGAGACATTTGATTTTTTGTCCCACCAGCAAGTCAACAACTTCTCAGTGGAGCTTCAAGCCAAGCCAGAGTACCACAAGTTCCTGATAGGCAGAGGAGGAGCCAATATTCGACGGGTACGGGATCGAACCGGAGCACGAATTATCTTCCCATCACCAGATGAGCCAGAACAGGAGCACATTACCATTATGGGTAAAGAAGAGGCGGTATGGCTTGCCCAGAAAGAGCTGGAGACCCTCATTAAAAATCTGGTATGACAGAAGAGATAGTAAAATATTTAAGTGTTTCTTCGAATGCACTTCCTGAAGCTCATCTGTACTTTTTTCCAGGATGACGTGATAGAAGACAGTATGGTTGTGGACCCCCGGCATCACCGTCACTTCGTATGTCGGAGAGGGCAGGTGTTGAGAGAGTTGGCGGAGGAGTATGGCGGTGTAGCTGTTAGCTTCCCTCGCACAGGCACGCACAGTGACATTATCACTCTCAAAGGACCCAGAGAGTGTGTTGATGCTGCTAAGAAACGCATTCAAGAGATTGTTCGAGATCTTGTGAGTTTCATTTCCAATCCATGTATACATACTGCGTACATTAGGGATGCACGATAAATCGAATGCGATTATGAGGCGCGTTTAGTCAATGAAGCTGGTACTTTGATTAGTAGTAAATCTTCATCACGTGCGTTCAGCTGGAGCGGCAATTAATACACAGAGACGTAAATCACTGGCAAGCTACGCCAATCGATTTTGAGCGCAATTTGGCGTAGCTTGTCAGTGATTTACGCCTCTGAACACTCCAGCTGAACGCATGTGATGGAGATTTACTACTAATCAAAGTACCGGCTTCATTGACTAAATGCGCCTCATGATCGCATTCGATTTATCGTGCAGCCCTAGCGTACATACATATGTATATATTGTTTGTGTCCCTGGACCACAAAACTAGTCATAAGAAATTCAGAATTTAAAATTGAGATTAATACATCATCTGAAATAATTTAAATTGATATATGGTTTGTTAGGATAGGACAATATTTGGCCAGTTTGAAAATCTGGAATCTGAGGGTGCAAAAACAAAATCAAAATACTGAGAAAATTGCCTATAACTTTGTCCAAATGAAGTTTGTAGCAATGCTTATTACTAGTCAAAAATTAAGTTCTGATATTTTTATGGTAGGAAATTTACAAAGTATCTTCATGGAACATGATCTTTACTTAAAATCAATGATTTTGAGCCATGCAATGTATTTTTGGCTATTGCTACAAATATACTTGTGCTACTTTTTGGTCCATAGATAGATAGATAATATATTGATTGATTGTCATAACCTGCTAATGTGTCATCAGGAGTCACAGGTGAATGTGGAGGTGTTGATTCCTCAGCGTTACCACAGAGCCATCATGGGACCCAAAGGCTGCAAAATACAACAAATTACACGGGAACATGAAGTTCAGATCAAATTTCCAGACAGAGATGAGTCTGCAGGTCTCTTCCTTACGCTCTCAAATCAGTTCAGATATTTTTATTCTATTTATTAATGACAAGAATATTTACAAGCTGTGTTGTTTGTCGTATTTGTGGCTGGCAGCTCAGGAACCTGCACCTCAAGAGAACGGAGATGCAGACCTCATTCCTCGGAAGTGCGATATAATCACTGTGACGGGACGGGCTGAAAAGTGCGAGCTGGCTCGTGCAGCTTTACTTGTAAGGACGTCTGGAAATTCTAGCTGTCTGTCTTTGATGGATTGGTTTTCATTCTCTCATTTTTTCTTTCCTTTTAACATTCTAGGCCTTAGTTCCTGTGACGATTGATGTTGAGGTTTCATATGACCTTCACCGTTACATCATTGGACAGAAAGGAGCTGGAATACGGAAAATGATGGAGGACTATGAGGTAGAGACATATTGAATTACCGTTCAAAAGTTTGGGTTCAGTAAGATTGTGTTTTTGAAAGTCTGTTATGCTCACCAGGGCTACATTTATTTGATTAAACATACAGTGAAGACAGTAATATTGTCAAATATTATTACAATTTAAAATAAATTCTACTTGAATATATATTAAAATATAATTAATTCCTGTCATTTTCAGCAGCAATTACTTTGGTTTAGGTGTCACATGATCCTTCAGAAATTATTCTAATATGCTGATAGTCAACGAAAAGAGGCTTGGTCGACCAAAATTTTATTAGTCGCTTAGTCACAGAAAAAAGTGGCGAAATCACGCAGTCTGTGATGGACAGAGTGTTAACGGCTGGTCTATGTGGTAATACAGTACATTGGGCAGGACATCCAAATGCTCATGTATAATTCATCAGCCTCAAATATGGCTTTTCATCTGAAAGATGAATGTAGTAGCAACTTTACATGGCCAGTCAATCTAATGTCAACCTAGAAAAATGTGCGCTATTGAAGTGTTTGTGCACAGTGTGGAAGCTGAATAGTAGCACACTCACTGCATGACAGATATAGGCACCAGTGTGGTCACTTGCTCTTAAAATACTCTGTAATTTTAGTTATACAGATAAAAGTAATACATCTTTCGAATCTGTAAAGACTCTACGTTTATTTGTGTGCACTCACAATTGTATCAATCGGCCTTATCAGTCGAATTACATGGATTTAAAATCGGGTCATATTATACTGTGAGAGTGTTTTAAAAAGATGAGACAACGACAAAAATAAAGTGTATAAATAAGTGTATTTACAAATTCACAAGGAACTTAATACAACACAATAAAACTAGAATAACTTAAGCTGTTAAAAGCACAGAGTCTTTCAGTTCTATACCATAAAACAGTCCTTAAGAAATCCAGCATGTTGAAAGTTAAAAGTGTCCACCGGTGTATATACAGTCCAAATAAGTGTAATCCAATAAAAGTGATGCTGGAATGGAAAGTCCTTGAAGAAACTCCTCAAACCAGTGTTTGGTCAGTGACCCAGATTGTTTGCCATGCTGCCTCCTTTATACTGTTATTCCCTTAATCCATGACAGGCAGACCCAGACTCATGTAAAGACATACACACATTAAAATGGTTAAGAGGAATAAAATGGCTAAGACAACATGAAAACCTAATAAAACTCAAATATACATAAAATCATAATATTTTGAGCAGGTTAAAACATGTGTCCTGTGTGACAGTGTCACACAATAACAACGTTGCGCTTTTGTAAAATAATGAAAGCAAACAGAATGCGCTTTCTGCCGTCTCGGCCTTAAGTGCGAAACTCCAAAACTCTTGCCTTACAGACATGAAAAATATTTATAGAGATTGAAATGTCTACTTTTAAATGAACCAATTCAGATTTTAAATGAACCAATAGAAAACAAATATTGTCAGAATATGTAATCCATGTTAAAACATGCCCACCGGTGCATCTACTACTGCGGAGATGACTTCATCTCTTGAACCGAAAACGAAGAAAATAGTTTATCAGTCATTTATTAAAACATTAACTGTTTTTCCCTGACACATTCATAATTACTATATCTGCCGGTGTGCTTTGGCAAGCCTTTTTGTGTGTGCTCGAGCACTTATCGGGCTATGTAGGCAATTAAAAGCTCATTATTATGATTTATAAGGTTTATTAATAAATGCGTAACTAATAGTTGATTAATGCTTAAAATGAGCGACTACTAGTCGACCAGAAAAATCTTTAGTCGAGGGCAGTCCTACATATTATTATCAAGTTCGAAAACAGTTGTGCTGCTTAATATTCTTGTGTAAAGATTCTTTGATGATTACACAGCATTTTTCCGAATAGAAATCTTTTGTAATGCTTTTACTTTCACTTGATAAATAATGCATCCTTGCTAAATAAAAGTAGTAATTTCTTTAAAAAAACAAAAATCTTACTGACCCTAAAGTTTTGAATGGTAGCGTAGGCTTAAACCATCCAACTTTAATGGACTGAATTAAACAAATCTTGTTAAAGCGACAGTACTGCCAAAAATGAAAAGAATCCTGTCATCAATTACATCACCCTTGTTTTCTTTTCTTTTGTAGAACACTATCAAACAAAACTGCATCTTCCTTTCTGTTTAACAGAAAGTCAAACTGATGAGTGAATTTTAACGATATGTAATAGTCTCAGGTGTCCCTAGAATGGGTCTTTGAGCATTCAGCTAAAAATACCCCACAGATCATTTATTATATCATTTTGAAAATGCTTATTTTGAGTGAAAGCAGAAATATGTTATTTTCATTCATGCCACTTTAAATGCAAATGAGCTGCTGCTCCCAGCCCCCTTTTCCAGAATAGAACTGCGGCTTTAGGGCTCGTATCTCAGATACTCTGCTAAAAAACTTGTTTGTTTTTAATTATCATGTCTGCTGCGCTAAAATCATGCGTTTTGAAGCCATATTAGTTTAAACTTCTGATATAGAGTTTTCTAAACGCACACATCCGAAGCGAACGCACAGAAAGTGGCTGTCACATGAACGCTAAACTAATTTCTCTTTCATGTCTTATTGCACTTAAACTGTCAAATACACACAAGTTTATTTTAAAAACACTTGAGTTACAAAAACAGTCGATTATGTCTGTGAAGGTAAACAGCTGGGAAGGAAATCGCAAGTTTATATTAGATCTGTGTGGCAGCAGTGTAATATACAGTAAATAAATCAATAAATCCACTGCTCTCTTGTCTCCTCAAAGGCTGAGAGTCTAAATAGTGTTGTGTGCTCGTCTGTGCAGCCAATGACAGAACAGTTATCATGCTTTGCTCTTACTTTTACCATGGCTTTAGAACTGGTACACCATTGTCACTTGAAAAAAAAACCAAAATGGCGGCATCGTGGGTGGAAACGTGAAGATTAAGGGGCGGTAATCTGCGAAATATGATCTTATCGTTTTTTTCACAAGCGTGCAGAGAAAGGCTTACCAAAACAATGTTACTGGGTTGTCCTTTTCATGTTTTCTGGGTTGGTAGATGCACTAGGGACCCGATTCTAGCACTTAAACATGGAAAAAGTCAGATTTTCATGATATGTCCCTTTTAATGTGTCTGGTTGTACTGTGCTGTACAGGTAAACATCTGGGTTCCTCAGCCTGAGCAACAGTCAGATCTCATAAAGATCACAGGACAGGTGGCCAGTGTGGAGCGGGCCAAACAGGGACTGCTGGAGAGAGTCAAGGAGCTGCAGGCGGAGCAGGAAGATCGGGTACAACTCATGCTATGACAACAAAAATTCCATATACAACCTGAGATTCACTTCTCGAAATAGAAATCTATTCTTTTCTTGTCTGTTTGTAGGCCTTACGGAGCTTTAAGGTGATGCTCTCTGTAGACCCCAAATATCACCCCAAAATTATAGGCCGCAAAGGAGCCGTCATCTCTCAAATACGCAAAGACTATGATGTCAACGTGCAGTTCCCTGACAAGGGTGATGAGCAGCAGGTATGAAAGCTGATTGTTTTGGAAAGGACATTTCCTCATTCTTTAAACCACACTGGTTAGAGGAGCTCATATCAATCATACCTTTCATACCTGTCATCGTGTTTCTGTCTCTTTGCCTGTAAGGATGTAATCGTGATCTCTGGTTATGAGAGGAATGCTAACGAGGCTAAGGTGGCTATAGAGCAGCTGGTAGCAGCGCTGCAGGATATGGTGAGCGAGGACATCCGGCTGGACCGGCGGGTCCACGCACGCATCATCGGGGCACGTGGCAAGGCCATTCGGAAACTCATGGAGGAGTTCAAAGTAAGAACAGTATATAACTTATATAAATTAGTCATAATAATTACGTAATAGTAATAATAATAATACTGATGTTGATTATTATTATGATTATTACAGTTAAAATAAGAAACATTGGAGTACATAGTCATAATATTTAACATCATAATCATAATAATATTAATAATTATGATAACTAATTATAATTAAAATTATTTATCATTATTATTATTATTATTAAAAATAATTACCATCACCAATAATTGCCATCATCATAATAATAATAAATATTGATGGTCAATAACAATTAAAGCTGAATAAAGCTGTTTGTGTTAAATAATTATAAGCTATTATATTTATCATAATAATAATAATAATAAGCCATGAAACTCATGGAGTTCAAAGTAAGAACAGCTTGCATATTCGCCAATAGTGACAAAACTATATAACATAAATTATTGATATAATATTTTATATAATAATAACAACAACAACAATAATAATAATATGATAAATGTATTATATTATATTGTTGTTGTTGTTGTTGTTGTTGTTGTTTTTATTATTATGTATGATTATTACATTTATTATTAGAAACTTTGGAATACATAGACATAATATTTACCATAATAATAATGATGAGGATAATAATGAATAACAATTATTACGTTTTTTTTTTGTATTATTATTATTATTATTATTATTATTATTATTAAGAATAATTACCATGACCAAATCAACAATAATGATTAATAATGTAGAAAAAAAGTTTTATTTGCCAATAGTGGCATAACTATATAACATATAAATTAGTCTGACAATTTAACATTTTTGTTTTTAATTTTGTTTATTATTAGAAACTTTGTAGTACATAGACATATTTACCATTATAATTATAATAATAATAATGATATTAATATAATAATAAACAATCATTGCAATTAATTATTATTAACTTTTTTAAACTACCGTATTTATCAATAATAATAACTATTTGTATTATTACTATTATATTAAAAACAATTACAATCATAAGTAATTATTATTAAATATTATTAAAAAATATTTACCATCACAAATAATATTAATATTAACTGTTATTGTTATTTGTTTTTTAAAACGATCATATTTATCAATAACAATAAAAAAATTTATTATTACAAATTACTGTTATATTACTGTTATATTAAAAACAAAAAAACATCATCAGTAATAATAATAATTATAATAATAATTTAAAAAATAATTTTATTTGCCAATAGTGGCGTAACTATATAACATCTAAAATGTGTACAGTGATAATATTTATCCTAATAATATTATAACAACAGCATAATTACTATTATTATGATAATTTATTGTTGTATTATTATTACAAATTAACTGTCTAATAATAATTAAAACTTAAGAATAAAAAACATATAGTTATTAAAAGTAATTGAAGTGTAAATAAATAAAATAATGAAAATAATGATAAACACTAATAATTCAGCCAAACACTAAGATATATTTCATATTTGGTTCATCCTTAATAAACATCTTCTTTTTTTCAGGTTGATATACGGTTTCCTCAGCCAGGTTCTGAGGACCCGAGCAAGGTTACTGTAACCGGATTGCCGGAGAATGTTGATAATGCCATTGACCATCTACTTAACCTGGAAGAAGAATACGTGAGTTGGATATGTACAGCAAGCAAATGCATCTTTCTAGACTGATATATTCCATGACTTGTGTTTTCATTTCCTTTACATTCTCACTCACTCCTGTTCCCTCTTAGATGTTGAGTGTCACAGAGACGGAGACTATGGCAGCTTATATGAAGCCTCCTTCAAAGACGATGGGGACAGGAGGAAATGACGAGGACAACAAAGCTCTAGCTAAAGGCTTTGTTGTACGAGACGCCCCTTGGAACGCACAAGGCAACAAGGTTTAAAAAAATATGTTAAAAATACCACTTTAAAACCTCAATTTCGTGTTGCCACTGTGATTGTCACATTAATGATTTCCTTGTTCTTCTTTTCGCAACATTCAGGCACCGGATATGAGCAGTGCCGAAGAATTCCCCACGTTCGGATCTGGAATAGCACCGAAACAGTCATCTGCATGGGGACCCAAAAAGTGCTGAATGAAATCGATTTGTTCTGACTCCAGATCTCACATCTCTGGCAACTTGAGAACAAGAACATTCCATATTTTTGCTCTTGTCTTTCTCCTGGTGGAGTTACTTCTGTCCTCTCCTACCTTTGCCTGAATAGTTCCTTATCATTGGTGGATAGATGTTCTTCAACACTCCTCAACTGCCCGCAGATGGTCACAAGTCAGTTCCTGTTGTGCCAGTCTGAATTCACAGAAACTGAACCACAAGTAGCAGTTACCATCATTATCCACCTGTTTTCTTGAGTTGGGTGACAAATGGCTAGGCACTGAAGAACGAGGCAGATGTTTTTTATTTCTCTGACTATTTAATTGCAAGAGAACCCCTAGTTCACTGTGTATGAGTTCTTTTTTAAGTCCTTGATGGTTTTTACTGTTCTTTTTATCTTTCGCTCTGTCTGTGTGTGTGTGTGTGTGTGTGTGTGTGTGTGTGTGTGTGTGTGATCCATAAATGCACTTGGTTTGAGTTTTCACTCTATACTGTACAAGAGATAAAGGATGGTCAATAATGATCTTTTTTAAATTGTTTTCTGTATTTATTAGTGTATGTATATGTCTGTTATTTATTGGTTTTCTCCAGTGACTGAATATTCAAACTGATGAGTGTGGATGATTTTGATGCATAAAAAAAGTATTAGGTATTATTTTGCAGTATGCTTGATTTCTTTTGCTTCAGAAAAGTGTGTGTGTGTGTGTGTGTGTGTGTGTGTGTGTGTGTGTGTGTGTGTGTGTAAGCCATAGCTCATGTTCACAAGAAATGTGTGTGTTGTGTGATTTACTTTGAATCTCAAAATTTTGTCATTCACTTTGTTTCAAATATATAAAGTATTTTTCACTTCACCTTTGTCTTTAACTCCTCAAACTTGCAGAAAATGACAGAATTTCATACGTTTTTCATTTTAAACCAGCGCATACTTGACAGACTTTCAAGACTTAAAACATTTCAAAAGTCTATGGAAAGCTGTTTATTAATGGATAATTTCGAAGTAAAGACTATAATTAAAGCAACTGTATCGTTTTGTGTATGTTTGCGACTTTGGAGCCCCCTACAGTGTCGTAAAATATACATGTAATGATGCCATAAAGCAGTCTCTTCGCAGAATTTCATACTTGTTTACTTTAGATAACTCGCAGAAAACAGGTTTGGGGAAGAAGCGTGAAAGCTGTTTGCCTTATTAGCAGCAACATGATTTTTCAAGGTAAAAACAGAAATTTACAGTTGCTTTAACACGAATGGCAAACTCACACTCGCGCACATTGCTGGTTCTCAATTTTGCATTTATTTACTTAACGTTGATTCGGTGTAATTTTGTTAAAATAATTGAAATATTTTTTTTAATATAAAGAGAAAGCTGTAAACAGCCATTCATTCATAAGTGGCTTTGTGGCGCTGTTAATACATTTCAAAACATTGCTCTGTTTGTTTGAGCATCACAACCAGCTGTTGACTCAACCAATGCCATCAGTTACTTTGTATGTCTAATAATTGAGGGGAAGTATTGCATGAAACCTCTTGTTTTTCCAGTTCCAGTTCATGTGATGCTAGTGGCGCAGAAACTACACACTTTACCTTAAATTAAATTTTGATGTGTTTTGGCGTTAAGGGTCGTCCTGCTTGAGTCTTGTGAGTCACTGTTGTATGTGGTGTGAACGTATGCTTGTGTATATGGTTGAGTAAAGAACCATCTACAACCACCAACCGAAGATAGAAACACTATCGGCCTTAAGAAGTTATTGCCATAGGATATTTTTATCCAGATTTGATGACATTGATATGAAACACTGCAATAACATGTCAGTGACACAACTTTACTACTCCAAATAAAAACCCATTCAAATTAAAAGAATCATATTTTTGCTGTTTATTATTACCCCGAAATGTCAACATGTCCTTTTAAAAGCGAGCTTATGACTAAAGAAAGACGCTCAAGTTCATCAGTTCTAACATAGAGAGAGAGAGAGAGAGAGAGAGAGAGAGCGTCCACACATTAATTTAACCAAAGTGACAGTAAAATATGGAAGGCCATTTCTGCCACTGATTAAAATAATAAAAAAGGTAACTGCGACTTTTTGTCTCACAATTCTTACTTTTTTTCTCAGAGTTGCGTGAGTTATAAAGTCAGAATTGCGAGACAAACTCACAATTCTGAGAAATAAAGTTAGAGTTCGTGAGATATAAATGACTTTTTATCTCAGAATTGTGAGTTTATATCACACAATTCTGAACATAGACAATTTTTTATAGGATTTTTATCATATGGTGGTTGTGTACACACACTGCTAACACACATTTATGTTCAAACAACATAAACGTGAGTTTTGCATCTGATGACCCCTTTAAGAGCGAGAATGTTTATAACTAAAAGACACAACATAGTTCAAATATGTGACCCTGGACCACAAAATCAGTCATAAGGTAAAATTTTACAAAACTGAGATGTATACAACATATGAAAGCTCAATAAATAAGCTTTCTATTGATGTATGGTTTGTTAGGATAGGACCATATTTGGCCGAGATAAATCTGGAATCTGAGGGTGCAAAAAAATCAAAATACTGAGAAAATCACCTTTAAAGTTGTCCAAATTAAGTTCTTAACCATGCATATTACTAATCAAAAATTACATTTTAAAATATTTATAGTAGGAATTTTACAAAAAATCTTAATGGAACATGATCTTTACTTAATTTCCTAATGATTTTTGGCATAAAAGAAAAATCAATAATTTTGACCCATACAATGTATTTTTGGCTATTGCTACAAATATACCCCAGCGACTTAAGACTGGTTTTGTGGTCCAGGGTCACATATGTTATATATAAAGAGAGAGAGCACGCACATTAACTTGAGCAAAAGTGGTAGTTAAGAATAGAAGCCTGTTTTCGCCACTGAATAAAAAATTAAAAAAGGTAATTGTGAATTTTTTTCCTGAATTGTAAGTTATAGAGTCAGAAATTCTCACTCAATTCTGACAAAAAAAGAATTGCGAGTTTATATCTCACAATTTTTACTTTATAACTCGCAATTCTGACTTTTTTTCAGAATTGAGTGATATAAACTCCAAATTGTAAGTTATAAATTCAATATCAATATTGCGAAATGTACAAGTAAAAAAGTACAATTCTGACTTTTTTTCTCAGAATTGCATGATACAAACTTGCAGCTCTGACATTTTTTCCCTCAGAATTTTAAGATATTTACTCACAATTCTGACTTTTTTTCAGAATTGCATGATATAAAGTCCAAATTGCAAGTTACAAAGTCAGAATTGCAATATATAAACTACAATTCTGACTTTTTTAAATCAGAATTGCGTGATACAAACTCGCAATTCTGACATTTTTTCCCTCAGAATTTTAAGATATTTACTCACAATTCTGACTTTTTTTCAGAATTGCATGATATAAATTCCAAATTTCAAATTATAAAGTCAGAATTGTGAGAAATAAAGCCAGAATTTCAAGATATAAATTACTTTTCTGACTTTTTTCCCTCCGAATTGTAAGATATAAACTTGCAATTCTGACTTTTTTTTTTTCAAAATTAAGTGATATAAACTCCAAATTACAAGTTATAAAGTCAGAATTGTGAGACATAAACTACAATTCTGACTTTTTTCCCAGAATTGTGATATAAATTTCAAATTATAAAGTCAGAATTGTGAGAAATAAAGCCAGAATTTCAAGATATAAATGACTTTTTTCCCTCCGAATTGTAAGATATAAACGTGCAATTCTGACTTTTCTTCTCAGAATTGTAAGATATAAACTCCAAATTGTGAGTTTTTTCCCCTCAAAATAAAATTCAGAATTGCGAGTTTATATTTCACAATTCTGTGAAAAGTCTGAATTGCAATATTGTATCACGCAATATTGAAACAGAAAACATTTTAAATGCAATAATATTTCACAGTACTATTTTACAGTATCTTTGATCAAATAAATGCAGCCTTGGTGAGCTTGAGGCTTCTTCAAAAACAAAAATTCTTACACACCCTGGTGTTTTCAGTAGTATTGTATACAAAAATTGTGGCCCACCAACCAACTAGTCGATTAGTTGAGATAAACCGTCATGAAACTTAACTCAACGAAATACACGGACACGTTTTTCATGTTGTGCATAACTGTCTCTTTTTGGATTTTTATTTTCTTACAAACCAGGAAGGTAATGTTAGTGTTATGTAACAGGCTGTACAACACAAATGTAAAGACATAAAAATAACACAAACATGAACAAATAATACAAACAACTGAAAAGCAGCAATGGGCCGACAAACCCTGTGTTTTCACATTTTTCCGATTTACATAGCAAGCATTCATTCAGATCGCCCCTTGGCAATAAAGCGGGATTGCTAATGCAAAATGTACACTCAAGTATGTCATATTGGCAACAAAATAAAAAAAAAACTCAAACAAAATAGATATGCCTTCACAGAGGGTACTGTAAATCTAAATACAATCAAAAGAGAGTTGATTTATGTTGTTGTTATCGTTGTCGTCGTTTTTTTCCAGCAAGGGCTTACATTTGTGCAATCTTAGTCATAAGACAATACAAAAATGGCAATACATCTAGCATGGAGTAAACAATCTATTAAAAACAAATCACATTCCCAGTGTAAACACCAATTCTGGCGTCAGGTATTCGAGTAGACGACTTCACTTCCCACAATTCCTCAGGCACACCTACCTGACGGTTGAATAAACAGTCCTTCTTCTTATTGAATAGGATGAAACATAAGCAGACCTTTCCATTCAGTTTCATACCTGCCGCCATTCATTTTGGAAACACATCCTGGTTCTTACACTAAAGTTTGTGAGTAAACAAATGGGCTCAACAGCACGTTACTTCAGAACAGAAGACAAACCCAAATATAACCTATGTGTAAACAACGTCTAAAGCAGTGAAGCATTTCAAACAAAAGACGAACTTCCACAGGTGACTAACGTTAAATAATGGGCAGCGAATGACAATGCGGACGCACATTTGGCCGAAACAGACACAAATAAACACACAGCTTCATAAACTCTCTTCTCCAGGTTTTTTAGAGTGCTTTGGGGGGCGAAGGTTTGTTTATACGTATCCATCCAGTTAAACTATATATGTTTGTTACAATTTAGGTCACACAAAGTGATTTTAGTGGTATGATTAAATGGAGGAAATGTGGGTTCCACTTCATAGATGGTTAGTTATAGGTGTATTCACTGTTTTCATAGTGATTTTAATCCACTTTGTGTGTTGACTAAACATTGTATTTTCTGTAATTTGTGAATAAATACACAGCTAAAAGAACCAAATATAGAGCAGAAACTTGAAAATAAGTAAACAAGGAAAGCGATGAAATGACGCTGGGTTTCTTCCTGATTAGGCGATTTTGCTGCATCTTTTATCTTGTTGACATTGTCGTCTTGGTTATTTCCAGGTTGATTTGTCCGTTGCAAGTCTTAAGAAAAACACGAGTATAAATCCAGGGTTGTGCTATGAATAGGTGGTTCTGTGTTGATTCAGTCCAGTTTTATTTCCGTGAAAACAACAGGCTCTCAAAGCAAAAACTGTCGCGGTGATACACAGATTTGAGACGGGAAAAAAAAAGAGAGTCTGCCGAGCGAGTGAATTTAATGAGAAAGACTAAAAATCGCCCACCAGTGTCCAAAACATAAAGTGCAGGCAGTGTCTTTGTCTTTGGGGATTATCATCACCCCTCCTTCAAAACAGAACAAACACAAAAGTATGTTTGAAACATGCAGAGATGAATGAGCTTGGGCAGCAAAATGATGCTTAATCCTCAACAGGCTGAAATTTGGTTAATAGCGAGGAAGAATTTGCCGATGTCCTCGCCCGAGTCTCTTTTTACTCCACCCGTATGAGCAGGCCGTAAAGAAGCGTGCCTCCCTTTTCCTTGGTGATCCATTCAATTTCTGCATTGCTGAATCGAGGATCGAGGGGCTCGCTGATTCCCAGCGATGTCGGCCCCACTTTGTAGGAGCCTGGCCGCACGCACACCTGGAAGCCCACCTGGGCCTGGTGACAGCGGAGGGAACGTGGGTCTCGAAATCTGTGCAGAAAAGTTGATAGTTGAAGTCAGATGTTTACATACACCTGGCATCTGCAAAATGTTAATTATTTTACCAAAATAAGAGGGATCATACTAAATGCATGTTATTTTTTATTTAGTACTGACCTGAATAAGATATTGCTGAGCTGATTGCTGAATTAATAAAAAATGACCCTGTTCAAAAGTTTACATACACCTGATTCTCAATATTGTGTTGTTACCTGAATGATTCACAACTGTGGATCATTTTTTTTTTTGTTGTTGTTGTTGTTTTTGTTGTTGTTTACTGATACTTGTTTGTCCAGAACAGATAAACTGCCTGCTGTCCTTCAGAAAAATCCTTCAGGTCCCACAAATTTTTTGATTTTACAGCATTTTTGTGTTATCTGAACCCTTTCCAACAATGACTGTATGATTTTGAGAACCATCTTTTCACACTGAGGACAAGTGAAGAACTCATATGCAACTATTACAGAAGGTTCAAACACTCACTGATGCTTTAGAAAGAAACACGATGCATTAAGAGCCGGGGGTGTAAACTTTTGAACAGAACAAAGATGTGTACATTTTTCTTATTTTGCCTAAATATCATCTTTTACCATTTAGTACTGCCCTTCAGAAGCTACTTACATGTTCCCCAGAAGATAAAATAAGTTAAATTTACCCTGATTTTCAAATTAAAAAGTTTTCACCCCCTGGCTCTTAAAGGATTGCCAAAATGCAACCTGGGCTGTTTTTTTTTTTTTTTTTTTTTTACTGTAAATGAGACAAACTTATATCTAAAAGCATAATTACGACAAACGAGCCGTTCTTGAGATTGACCGTGATTTCGTTTTGTGGTCAATGGCAAATGGGAGTTCTAGGGGCATAACTTTAAGCGCATCAAAATCGATATTTTTATAACACTAAGAAGGCTCGACACACCATGAAGCTTTGCTCGAAGTATCGCCTGGGTCTCTACACATGAACTCGAGCATTGAGAACATTGTTTGTGTACACAGAGTTTACTAAAAAGAAAGGTTTTGAACAACTCACTTTCACTGTTTGAGTTTCCGTTCGCGGCCGTCTTGCCAGTCAAGAGGTGTCGATCTCCGAGTGCGAGGATGGATAGCTCCTAAAGCATATTTCCATATAAATGCACAGCTAATTCGTTGTTTTGTCGCAAGTGAAAAACAATATTAACCTTCTAGTTGTAAAAAGAGCCTCATATAAGCCTAATATTTCGTCCTATGGAGTCCATTCATTCGCATTCGGAGATCGACACTTCTTGACTGGCAATATGGCCGCGAGCGGAAACTCAAACAGTGAAAGTGAGTTGTTCAAAACCTTTCTTTTTAGTAAACTCTGTGCACACAAACAATGTTCTCAATGCTCGAGTTCATGTGTAGAGACCCAGGCGATACTTCGAGCAAAGTGTCATGGTGTGTCGAGCCTTCTTAGTGTTATAAAAATATCGATTTTGATGCGCTCAAATGTATGCCCCTAGTACTCCCATTCACCGGCCATTGACCACAAAACGAAATCACGGTTAATCTCAAAAACGTCTCGTTTGTCGTAATTATGCTTTTAGATATAAGTTTGTCTCGTTTACAGTAAAAAAACAGCCCAGGATGCATTTTGGCAATAGTTATCCTTTAATGCATTGTGTTTCTTTCTGAAGCATCAGTGAGCGTTTGAACCTTCTGTAATAGTTGTATATAAGTTCTTCAGTTGTCCTCAGCGTAAAATGATGGATCTCAAAAGCATACTGTCATTGTTGGAAAGGGTTCAAATACACAAAAATACTGGAAAAACCAAAGGATTTGTGGGAACTGAAGGATTTTTTTGAATAACTTTAAGTAACCGTACACGTTCGTCACCACAACAGAAGGCCCACATTTCCATTCATTCAATTGGACAATGGAAAAAAAAAACGTGAATGACGTTGGGTGTTTTTCCATTCAGAATTGCTTTTTTTATTTAACTTCAGGCGCTGACAACAAAACGCTCACTGACAACAGAAAATTATTTTAAAAAAGGTGCCTCTCACTGCAAAAAATGTGTTCTGTCTGATCAGGGCCTAACTGTTCAGGACAAATAGGGGACTCATGAACAACTATCACAACATTCAGGAAACAACACAGTATTAAGAATAATAAGGGACAACTATTATTATCTTTTTACTATATGTAAACGTTTTTTATATGAAATATCTTATTCAGGTCAGTACTAAATAAATAAAAAATAACATGCATTTTGTATGATCCCTCTTATTTTGGTAAAATAATTAACATTTTGCAAATTCTGCAAGGTGTATGTAAACTTTTGACCTCAGCTGTATGTGTTAATTTCTAGACATTCATGTTTTATTCTCTCTTGTCTTTTTATCTAGAAGCACTGCTGGTCACTTACTGCA
>NC_133382.1:21462817-21515931 GCF_049309525.1 Garra rufa
AGTACTCCACACAGCTTTGGTGGTTAATAAAGGCCTTCTGAAGCGAATTAATGTGTTTGTGTAAGAAAAATATCCATATTTCAAACTTTGAAATCTCTAGCTTCCGCTAACTGTTGTACACTCATTAACAAGAGAGTGGAATTCCAGCTGAAGACAGAACGTAGGCATAGCGGAAGCTCAGTGAGAATATGGTAGTCTCGTGAGAACCAAATTTTGTTTACAGGGGCAAAGGAAGCTAAGTATTCTTTGTTTCGCTTCACGAGGCCTTCATTAACCCCTAAGAGCCGTGTGGACCATTTTGTGATGGATGGATGCACTTTTTTGGACTTCAAAATCTCAACACCCATTCACTGCCATTATATATAGGCTTAGAAGAGCAAAGGCAATATAACTCCAATTGTATTTGTCTGAAAGAAGAAAGTCATATAAACCTAGGATGGCTTGAGGGAGAGTAAATCATGAGGTAATTTTAATTTTGGGTGAACTATCTTTTTAAAATTAAAATAACTGACCGGAGTGCAAAGCGGCACCAGCCAAATGGCAGAGCGTAGTCTCTGGGAGGCTCCCCTCGCTTGTAATAGGCCTCATCACCTCTTAGTTTGTGACAGGACTCACAGTAACAGAGGTTGTACTTAGCATCCTCATTAAAGTAACCATCTGACAAAAAGAACAGAGTGGAAGATGGAGAAAGCAAAATGCTCAGTCAATATACAGTCGTAAACAATCAGAAAAGTGCTGCCCAAATTGCTACACAAAGGATTATTGTTATGTGTGTGAGGTGTAATGCAGTTGTACCGGGCAGTGTGAGCAGTTCTTTGAATCTGGAGCATAGTGCCTGGTACTCGCACGTCTTATTGGGGTTGACCTCTGGAGGAGGTGTCCAGCAGACACTCTCTTTTATACCTGTCACAAACAGACAGACAGCACATGTTTAAAGCAGAGTCACACTAAAACCACTCTAAAACATGGGTTCAAAATCTCACACACCATCCACCATATCAGCCTTCTCCATGTCCCCTTGACAACGCATGTCTCCTCTCTCCCCACCAACCACCGGCACATGATTTGTCACTATAGTGACCTGAGAATACAACACAAGAGACAATCACTTCCTGTGCATCCAAACAAAACTATATATAGCTGTCATGTAAGAAGGCTATTATGAAAATTATTCATATACAGTTGAAGTCAAAAGTTTACATACACCATGCAGAATCTGCAAAATGTTCATTATTTTAGCACAATAAGAGGGATCATACAAAATGCATGTTATTTTTTATGTAGTACTGACCAGAATTAAATGTTTCACATAAAAGTTCACATATAGTCCACTAGAGAAAATAACAGAAATATTACCCTGCATAAAAATAAAAATAACATTTTATTTTGGTAAAATAATTAACATTTTGCGGATTCTGCAAGGTGTTTGTAAACTTTTGACCTCAAATGTATATCCTTTAAAACACTAACATATGAATCCAGCTATTATTGTAAATATTAAATATAACAATAGTAATAACCTTAACAACAAGAACAAAATGTTTAAATGAAATTGAACAATAAATAAAATTAAATAGAAATATTTTCTTACTTATTTTCTTACACTCACTCAAATTACTTATTACTATACAAATTACAAATTACTATTTTTTCATGATGTGGAGGAGTAAATCAAAATATTCAATAATATATAAATATTAAATAAAATGTCTTATTAAAAAAAATGGGAAAAAAAATGCTGGTAAAAGAAACCGATCAAATTACTTTTAGTGACTGGACTATGAAAATGTTGGGAGGTTAATTAAAAATATTAAAAAGTATTTAAACAGTTAACAATAATATGCAAAAAAAAAAAAAAAAAAAAAATTATATATATATATATATATATATATATATATATAAATATATATATATTTTTTTTAATATAAAAATATATATTTTATATATAAAAAAAAAAAAAAAAAAAAAAATATATATATATATATATATATATATATATATATATATATACAAACCCTCAATTATTAGTAAAAAGCTGAAAATATAAGTAAAAATATTAAATATTTGCATAATATTTAATGATAACAAACTGTTTAATGTAAAAATATAAATCTTTTCTAGGGCTGCAACAACGAATCGATAAAATCGATAAAAATCGATTACTAAAAGCGTTGGCAACGAATTTCATAATCGATTCGTTGTGTCGCGCGACGCAGAGACATTTGGTTGTTATTATATATATATATATATATATATATATATATATATTAAAAAAAATTGAGCGCAGAGCGGAGTGGACACATTCGGTCTCTCTCCCGCACTGATGCCAGCAGAGTTCGGCACCTCATAAGCTGTGTTTCCATCCAAAAATGCGAATTTAACTTATGCGCAAAACTGGAACATTTGAGCATAAAGCACCGTTTCTACATTATATATATATATATATATATATATATATATATATATGCTGCCCCGATTTATATCAAACATGTTTGATAAGCCTACTTTGGCTAGCGTACTTTCACAGCAGCCAATGCTCGATCGCAAAACAGCTGGTGTACGGGTCGTTGGATAGTGGAGATGGAGAAAACTACTTCTATAGTTTTTGTAACACTGTCTGTCTGTATAATGTGTCGAAAACATACCACAACCGTAAGGAGAAAGAGGAGCTCTGCTGAGGTGAAATCGTCTCAGTTTTGAATAGGCTGTGACGGTGGCACGTTGTTTTTTTATATATAGCCTACACTTCAGTCAGCGAACAAGCAGCCTAAAAACGCTAAAATAAATCAAAGAAATAATATATTTAATTAAGAAAGTAGCCTAAGAGTATTAAATAGGTTATTAAACAAACATTCCTTGTAAAAATGTCCGACAGCTCATCAATTTTTGGCCGACTGAATTTCCAGTCCGACTGTCTTTTTTCTCTTTCTCTTCCTCATTACACAGCTGCTGATTTTAATAGCAAAGTGATTACATTTATTTCGTTCCTTTAGTTTATAAAGTTAATTTAGAGATATATTTGGAACACTTTTTGTTTGTTAAATTCAAGTTTTTGTTTTTTAAAGTTATACCTACCAAACAGCGGCAGACAGATCAAAAGCCTGATTAATTCATCGCGATTTAAATTAAAATCCATTGATATAAAAAACTTAAAACATATCACAATATTAGTTTAATCATTCAATCAAGATAATTCCAAAGTTTATGCGGAGAGAAGCGCGCTTTGCAGGGCATGGAGACGCCAGTGCAATGTGGAATTTCTTTTTGCTCATAAAGGTAAGAGTAATTTACCACCCGGGCCGGAACTGTAAAGGGTCTACCTTAGTTTGTATTCACAGTATTTTGTACTCACAGTATCAACAAAATGTGCTCTTAAAGAAAACAAACAGAATACGCTTGATATCTTTGGTTTAAACAGGAGCGCTTCACAATAATTAACCGAAACCCAGGTAATTGCCTCACAAACACAATATCTATAGAAAGCTTTAAATTATTATTTTACTATAAAACGAAATAATTAAAATCGAAAACAAAACTCTCTCATTAGCTAATCCATAAAGATGCATTAGGCATTAATGAGCAGATGGCAGGATCGTCAATTTCATCTTTGCAACACTGAATCAGAAAATACTAGTTTATTAATAAGTAATTCGAATATTTTCTTAATTTTTGCCTTGACTCATTCATGGTAATTACTTTTGCTGGGGCTTTGAGGCCAGTTTTGCGTGCATTTGAATGCGGAACTCTTCCAGCTGGTCGCTGCTGATGGCAGGACACTAAACACCGCCATGGCAGAATGAATGTAGCAGAAAGTTAGTCAAGTTGTCCCGTTCCAGCGTGCAAAGTCACATGACTTTTTTAATGCGCACTGAGGAATTTAATTTGAGAGGCTTCTTGATGGGAAATGCAGCATGTACACCACAGCAAGCCGCTGTCTTGACGGATAGTAATTTTAGTTTATTTAGTCTATATATTTGGCAGATGTAAAGCATACATGTGTATGTTTTTTGTGTTAGTCCATTTTTATTTTATTATTATTATTATAACAGTTCAAGGAGCAACATGTTCCTGCACTTTCTAAAGATTTTAGTTCTGTTTTTGAATAAAGGGTTGTAAATCCCTTGTTTATTTTTTATCTGATTCATCGATTAATCGAAAAAATAATCGACAGATTAATCGATTATTAAAATAATCGTTAGTTGCAGCCCTAATCTTTTCTCCAAAAAAAGATATAAAAAAAAATTATTCTGAAATTCCTATTTTTGTGATGGGGCCTGTAAACACATTGGCAGAGTAAGAAAATAATATTAATAATAATAATATTAATTATAATTATAATAAAACAAAGTTTAATTAAAAATATTCATATTTTCAGACATCTTTAAATAGAAGTTTAAACAATTCTGATTAGTTTACAGTACTGACCTGTTCACACTGGCCATAAAGGTCAATGAGGGGGTAACAGGGGCTCGGGATGTCCTGGGCTGCTACCCCCTGATCCATGCCGTTAACAAACAGATGGAGACAACCACTGCTGTCCACCAACAGCCCCAAAACAGTCCCTTCAGGACAGGTGTCCAGGTTAGGACCATAGTTCTCACAAATCTGAGGAAATGGGAGAGAGAATGAGGTTAATAAATTAAATAATACTGTGAACAAATGAAAAAGAACCGAAATGAAGTACACAAAAATCAGAAAGAAAGGAACGTTAAAACTAAATGAAAAAAAAAAAACAACATGAAAGGAATGAAAATAAAGAAAACAAAACAAGTATGTGTAAATCAGGAAAAGGATGATGAAAGAACCAAACAAAGGAAGGGACATCACCTTCAACGAGTTGTGGAAAACAGAGTCTCGTTGCAGTAGCCAGACTGAGCGTTTAAGGCAGCAAGCTGTGGAAGGGAAGTTGAGGCGGTCTGGCGAATGACCAATCACACCCAGCGACAGGGAGGATGTCCATGATGGATTCAGACGGTCTATCTGAAACTGAGGAAGAACAACATTTAGCATCACACAGACACTGTCTCTCACTTCAAACACACTGACCCACAAACACACCTGGAAGAGCTGCTGGCGGGGCAAAGCTTGAGCTGTGACCAAAAGACCCTGGTTGTAGCTGGACACCCGTGCAGCGGTCAGGTTCTGATTGGACAGCTGGATATTTTTTCCATGATTCTCCAAAAACGTCATGACCGTGGGCACCAGAGCAGGCTCATTCTCACACTGAGTTGAAAAACAAACAAACACGAATAAAACTTGACATTAAAATGCAACCAATGAAGCTTCAAAATGTGATCTCCTGAGAAGTCACACCTCTCTGACAGGAGTGCTGTCCTCCTCTCCCTCACTGCAGCTGTCGGGCGAGAGCGAAGGAGCTTTAACACTTTCCGAATCTTCAACTAGTGTGGAGCTGACGATGGACACAGCCGTCACCTTTCCATACAGGTCCAAAACAGCATATACGTTCTGAAACGTGCAGCACAAAAGTGGATGAGCAGACCGTACAACTGAAAAGAAGACATTTTAACAGATAGAGCAGCATACTCATACCTTTGCCACTGCAGTGGCTGCTGGTCCCATGTCTTCTCCATCAATAAGGATGTGCATGGTATCATCACTGCATCTCTTCACCCCAACACGATTTCCCACCTATAGTAGAATAGAGGTGTTGAGGCCCTGATATACTTATGGAAAAGGTTTTTTTCGTTCTTCGCTTAGGGGTAAAAAGAAGTTTGATGTACAGCCCTTCAGTGTGTTCATGCTTTTACTCTTGTCTGAATTGACTGAACAGAAGAAATGAACCAGAGAAGATTTCCATATCAAAGAAGGCAGAGCCTCAGAACACACCTACCTTTTATTTAATTGCCACTGACCAATGGTAGTTCAAAGGTGTTTACCAGCTGGAGCAAACTATTTTTGGATTCAAATCTATTCCGAATGAACTATATTGGGACCTTAAAGTTCACCCAAAAATACAAATTCTGTCATTAATTACTACACTACAAATTAAGATAGTTTTGATCAAATTCGAGAGCTTTCTGGCCCTCCATAGACAGCAACGCAACTACCATGTTCAAGACCCAGAAAGGTAGTCAAATAAGATAAGACCCAGGTAGAATATATATTTCTTGCACAGACCGATTGTTTTGTGTGTTAAGACCTCACTGTATCGTCATGAGCTGCAGGGTTTAATTTGTCGGTGTATGTTTTTCTGACTCTCAAAGCCGTGGTTCCCATTGACTACTATTATATTTCTGACAGACTGCAACGGTTTGAGTTAAAATTCTTTGTTTGTGTTCTACTGAAGAAACAAAGTCACCTACATCTTGGATGCCCGAGGGTAAGCAGATAAACAGAAAATTTTATTTTTTGGGTGAACTATACCTTTAAAAGGAAAAGACAACAATTAAATGTGTGCGTTCAGTCGCAATTTAAAACAAAATAAGAAGAAATAGGAACTAGGAATATACAAGTGTGGGATCAGGACCTGTTATTGGCAGATACTCAATATTCAATGACTCAGATCGCTTCGGGGCACAATAAAACCTGACTGGGACATCCCTAATGCTTTTTAAACATAAAGCTATGCATAATGGGTTAAAAAAATCAGCTTATTAGAATGATTTCTGAAGAATCAAGTGACACTAAAGACTACAGTAATGGCTGATAGGGGTTGAACGACTTCAGATTTTTTGAAGTCGACATTTATGTGATAAAAGTCGAGTCGACGTCGACTAGTCGCTTATAACGTCATAATTAAACAAATAGCCTACCTAAACCTTGAGCTGAGACTGGAACACCTTGTGCACAGCTGTGGCATATGACACAGCGCTGCCTAAATGGCTATTGCTCTTACAATACTTTGCTTTTATCAGTTATTTTGTCTTTGGGTCGTTATATTTCTCACAGATTTCTGCTCGTTCTAAATCAGATACAGATAAAGTAGCACTGTAAAGATTACATTTATATAAAGTCATTAGTGAGAGAGCGATTGCGTGTGTGAATTAATTCTACCTTGCAGCGTCTCTCTACTAGCCTAATAATAAAGCTGTGGGTTTTAATTAATAAGAAATATATGCTAGAAGTTTTCAGTTCCTAAGCTATATTATGGAGAAATAATAAAACAGTGTTGACAATTCATTTTTGCACCGCGCTTTTGAATGATTGTGTGCGCGCGATCTGCACGTGATGTACGAGCTACTGTCTGTCTGTAGCCTATGTGTGTGCGTTACAACGCAGTGCATTAGATTAGAATGGCAATTACAATAAGCTGTTTAAAACGTGCATTCTCCTGTTCAGTTTTAAGCATTAAGATAGTATAATCACACGTCTTGTGGAGCGCTTTTGGAGTATGCTTTATCTATAATTTTAGCTCTTTTATTAAAAAACAGAGAGTACTTCAAAGACTTCTTATCCTGTTGCGCCCTCTATAGGACCAGCGACTAGTCGACGTTAAGCTTAAGACTAGTCGGTGCAACCCCTAATGGCTGATGAAAATTCAGTTTGGCCATCACAGGATTATATTACAGGTATATTACATTTTAAAATGTACAAATAGAAAAAAGTTTATTTTAAATTGTAATAATATTTTACAATATTACTGTTTTCATTGTATTTTTGGATGCTCAAACTCTATCAAATCAGGTAGATTCTGATTTATTGTTCATTTGTTGAAAAAAAAAATAAAAATAATTCTGAAAGGGATCATCGTTATAGTTGTGGACTTCCCTCTTCTGATAAAATTAGAACAAATATTAAAACTTTACAGCTACAGTTTGACATTCTCAATTTGCCTGTAATCTCTTACCGTGAGGCGATCCAAAGAACTGCCATAGTTCTGTCTCTGCAGCACTCCATTTCGTCTGACCTCGGAGCCAGCGAGGACCCAGGTGACCTTTGACCTGAGCTGGGTAAGCGAAGGCGAGAGGCCACTGAGAGGGCAAGATGGTAGGTCAGGGGGCTGCAGGGTGGTCAAACCCACATGAAGGGAACCGGACCATCTGTCATCTACCTTGTTGATTTTCACCTAAAGAGAAAAACAACAAGACCATATATGAATAAGACACTAACATTTCTGGTAACACTTTACAATAAGATTCCATTTGATAAAGGGATGGTTCATTTACTCTCTGCCATAGAGTAGCTTCAAAACATTACGGCTGAACCACAGATGTCAAATGGACTATTTTATTAATGTCCTTACTACCTTTCTGGGCCATAAAACATTCAGTTCCATTGCTGTCTATGCAGGGTCAGAAAGCTCTCAGATTTCATCAAAATAAATATATCTTAATATTAATTTGAGTTCCAATGATGAACGAAGGTCTTACAGGTTTGAAACGACATGAGGGTGAGTAAATAATGACAGAATTTTCATTTTTGGATGAGCTATCCCTGTTATATATTAATAAATTAATGGGACCTTATTGTAAAGTGCTTTCCTATTTTAATACAATTTTTTTTTTCAAATGTGAATATCCAATATATATTACCGTGTCTCGCGTCTCACCTCAAACACTTCATCTGTTTTGAGCTCCTTTGCGCTAAACACGATTCCATGGGCATATCCATCGACCCTCAGTGCTTGACAACCATCTCCTAATAATACCACATTCTTACCATGTTTGCTGTGGAGGCGATGAGCAACCCCTGCCACTAGAAGGTGACAAAGACACAAAAGTGGACCAAAACATCCTGTTTACAACTGGTGTTGGTGACAAATGTTAATATCAGGTGTAAAGGATATTTCAGTCATTTTCCAATCTAAATGATTTAATACTGGCACAAAAAATGCAGAAACAATAGGTATGTAACAATATCAAAAGCTCACAATATGATAATATCACGATATTTAGACCCCGATACGATGTTATTGTGATTTCTTTTTTTAAAGACAAATGAAGGCTTGGGAATTTTTTATTTTTTTTTTATTTTAAAGTTACATTATTCTAATGCACTTTCAGAGTTCAAAATTAATAGCTGCAATCCATGTTCTTAAACTTAAGTCAGAAAAAAAGTTGATTGGTACCTGAACTTTCAAGGGGCCTCAACCCTTTTTTTAGTTGTGGTATACTGTCTGAGTCTAAATTACATTCACACTGGTGTTTAGAAGCCAAACAAATTTGAATATAATAATAATAATAATAATAATAATAATAATAATAATAAAATTTTTATATTACTGTTATTCATTTGACAGTAATAGCCATATATTGTAAAACAACTGCAATGTAAAGTAAATGAAAATTATTATTTTGTATGTATATTATTTTTGCTTTACACTACACTAGGAAAATTACAATACTTCTTTTCTAATTTCTACACTTAAAAGAGATATATTGAATTTATACTGAGACAGTTTTCCTATTAAGATACCACAATACTGATAATACCCTGACATCCCTAAAAAATTATGTTAAAAATACCTGGAGAATGTATGGGGAAGCTCTTCTCTGTGATGTTACTTGTACACAGACTATTATCCAGTGGCCCTGATGAACTAGTAATGGACACTTGCACGCACTGACCATAAAGATCGACCACAGCAAATACTTCTAAAAAAAAGGACAGGAGAAAAGAAAGAAAGGGGGACGTTAGACATTACAAGGTTCTTGCATTAAGTTAGGTGAAGCAGTTTCTTTGACAATTACCTGATGGCAACCCGGTACAAGCTACACCCTGGTCAAGCCCGTTGATGAAGTAATGCAGGTCTCCAGTAGCTGTACGCATCATCCCAATCCTGGAGCCTGTGGTCAGAGAGTCCAAGTCACAGCCGTAGTTATTCCTCATGGTATTGCCATCCTGCATAATCGCTGTGCCGCTACAGAAGGGAAAGAACAAAGAGGGATGTAAGATTTCAGGTCTGGAAAGAAAGGAATTTGAATCCATTTATCAACAGCTCACCTCAACATCCATGTGTCATAGTCAATGTCAGTCATTGTATTGGGGAACTCCAGTTCTTCTGGTCTGATTGCTGTTACTCCTGGGAAAAATACAAAGCAACAGGTTCCTTTTCAGATACAATTCCCACAAAAAAAAATAATTATTGGAAAACCTTTAAAAGTTCTGGAACCAGTATTTTTCTGCTGGTTTTCCTGTGTCCTGTACTACAGCGCAAACAGCTGTAGTCCAATTTCTCAACATGACTCTAATGAACCAGTTATTTTTAGTGAATCAAAGACATACATTTTTTTTGGTAAGTCAGTTATATTTCTTTAGTGAATCAGTGGTATTTCTCTGTTTAATCACTGGGATTTATTTAATGAATCAAAAATATTTCTTTGGTGACTCCGTGGTATTTCTGTGGTAAATCAGTGGCTTTTTTGGTGAATCAGAGATATTTCTTTAGTGAATCAGTGCTATTTCTTTAGTAAAAAGCTGTTATTTAGTAAATCAGAGGTATTTATTTAGTAAGTGGTATTTCTTTGGCGAATCAGAGGTATTTAGTAAATTGGTGGCATTTCTTTAGTAAATCAATGGGATCTCTGTACTGAGTCAGTGATATTTCTTTCGTAAATTAGTAGCATTTCTTTGGCAAATCAGAGGTATTTAGTAAATCAGTGGAATTTCTGTACTGAATCTGTTTACTTCACTGAATCATTGATATTTCTTTCGTAAATTAGTAGCATTTCTTTGGCAAATCAGAGGTATTTAGTAAATCAGTGGTATTTCTGTACTGAATCAGTGGTATTACTTTAGTAAATTACTGGTATTTCTTTAGTGAATCAAAGGCATTTCTTTACAGAATCTGTGGTATTTCTGTACTGAATCAGTGGTATTTAATCACTGAATCAGTGATATTTCTTTTGTAAATTGGTGGTATTTCTTTAGTGAATCATTGGTATTTCTTTAGTGTTATTTCTGTAGTGAATCAGTGATATTTCAGAGGCATTTCTTTGGTGAATCTGAGGTTTTTAGTAAATCAGTGGTATTTCTTTGGTGAAGCAGTGATAATTCAGAGGTATTTCTTTGGTGAATCAGAGGTTTTTAGTAAATCTGTGGTATTTCTGTACTGAATTCGTGATATTTCAGAGGTATTTCTTTGGTGAATCAGAAGTTTTTCTAAAAAGTAATATTTTTGTACTGAATCAGTGGAATTTCTTTAATTAGTGGCATTTCTTTAGTAAACCAGTGGTATTTCTGTACTGAATCAGTAGTATTTCTTTAGTGAATCAGAGGCATTTCTTTACCGAATCAGTGGTATTTCTGTACTGAATCATTGGTATTTCTTTAGTAAATAAGTGTTATTTCTGTGGTGAATGAGTAATATTTCAGAGGTATTTCTTTGGTAAATCAGAGGTGTTTAGTAAATCAGTGGCATTTCTGTACTGAATCAGAGGTTTTTCTAATAAGTAATATTTTTGTACTGAATCAGTGGAATTTCTTTAGTAAATTACTGGTATTTCTTTAGTGAATCAAAGGCATTTCTTTACAGAATCTGTGGTATTTCTGTACTGAATCAGTGGTATTTAATCACTGAATGAGTGATATTTCTTTTGTAAATTGGTGGTATTTCTTTAGTGAATCATTGGTATTTCTTTAGTGTTATTTCGGTAGTGAATCAGTGATATTTCAGAGGTATTTCTTTGGTGAATCTGAGGTTTTTAGTAAATCAGTGGTATTTCTGTACTGAATTCATGATATTTCAGAGGTATTTCTTTGGTGAATCAGTGATAATTCAGAGGTATTTCTTTGGTGAATCAGAGGTTTTTAGTAAATCTGTGGTATTTCTGTACTGAATTCGTGATATTTCAGAGGTATTTCTTTGGTGAATCAGAAGTTTTTCTAAAAAGTAATATTTTTGTACTGAATCGGTGGAATTTCTTTAGTAAATTAGTGGCATTTCTTTAGTAAACCAGTGGTATTTCTGTACTGAATCATTGGTATTTCTTTAGTAAATAAGTGTTATTTCTGTGGTGAATGAGTAATATTTCAGAGGTATTTCTTTGGTGAATCAGAGGTTTTTAGTAAATCAGTGGCATTTCTGTACTGAATCAGAGGTTTTTCTAATAAGTAATATTTTTGTACTGAATCAGTGGAATTTCTTTAGTAAATTAGTGGCATGTCTTTAGTAAACTAGTGGAATTTTTGTACTGAAACAGTGGTATTTCCTCACTGAATTAGGGATATTTCTTTAGTAAATTACTGGTATTTCTTTAGTGAATAGGAGGTATTTCTTTGACAAATCAGAGACATTTACTGAATTAGCTGTATTTCTTTAGTAAATCTTTGAAATTTCTGTACTGAATCAGTGATATTTCTTTAGTAAATTAGTGTGGCTTCAGTGAATCAGAGGTATTTCTTTGGCAAATCAGAGGTTTTTAGTAAATCAGTGGTATTTCTTTAGTAAATCAGTATTTGTTTTTTTCACTGAACCAATTATATTTCTTTAGTAAATCAGTGGCATTTTTCAACAGAATCAGTGATATTTCTTTACTGAACTAGTGATATTTCTTTAGTAAATTACTGGTATTTCTTTGGCAAATCAGAGGTATTTAGTGAATTAGCTGTATTTAGTAAATCTGTGGAATTTCTATATTGACTCAGTGATATTTCTTTAGTAGATTAGTGGAACTTCAGTGAATCAGAGGTATTTCTTTGACGAAACGGAGGTATTTAATACATTAGTGGTATTTCTTTAGTAAATCAGTGGAATTTCTGTACTGAATCAATTGTAATCCCTCACTGAATCAGTAATATTTCTTTAGTAAATTAGTGTTTTATATAAGCAGACCTGCTTCTATTGAGCCTGACCAGCGATCCACCATTTTCTGAATTACAATTTCAAAGAGCTCTCCATCCCGAAGGCACCTGTTCAGTGAGACACAAAAGCATAAAATATTCATTTAATCGATGTCTGATCCATCAAGATCAACCAGCATGATCTAAGCACTTAAAAGTTCATGCTAAAACAAAAAGTAACCTGTTTGATATAACAATGGCATCATTAAACTCGCTGCGGCAGTTCTGCCTAAGCGCTGTTCGACCACCGTTAGTGATGACTGCGTTTGTGCCATGCAGCTGATGAAAGCGCAAGTCATTGGCAGCCGTAGCTCCTGAGACTGAACATGGACTACCAGGAGACATAGCAGTAGGGCCCTCAGAGCTGTCATCAGGCAAGGGAGGAAGATCGGCTAAAAGATAGAGAGAGATTTTCAAAAATCTGTATATAGTACTTCAGGGTGTGTACCATCCTTATTGCTCTCACCCATATCATCCATGATGGTGGCCTGAGCAGCCTGTCCATACAGGTCCACCACTGCATACACACTGGGCGGGACATTCCAGGCCGCAGGGCCTTGAGGCACTCCGTTCACAAAGAAATGCAAACTCCCATCCTCCTTTCGGACAACTCCCACTGTATCTCCAGCCTGTAGACATTTACATAAAAAACAGGAATATAAAACCAGCTAAAGCAAGTTCCCCAATAATGTAGTCTTATAATTGATATACATTTGAAGTCAAAAATTTACACCCCCCTTTCAGAATCTAAGTGTTAATTATTGGACCTAAATAAGAGGGATCATACAAAATGCATATTAATTTTTATTTAGTAATGACCTGAATAAGATATTGCACATATAAGATGTTTCCATATCATCCACAAGAGAAAATAATAGTTGAAATTATACAAATTTCCTTGTTCAAAAGTTTATGTCCCCTTGATTCATACTACTGTGTTCTTACCTGAATGATCCACAGCTGTTTTTTTGTTTAGTGATAGTTGTGCATGAGTCTCTTGTTTGCCCTGAACAGTTAAAAATCCTTCAGGTTCCACAAATTCTTTGGTTTTTCAGCATTTTTGTGTATTTGAACCCTTTCCAACAATGACTATATGATTTTGAGATCCATCTTTTCACACAACTGAGGGACTTACAAAAGGTTCAAATGCTCACTGATGCTTCAGAAGGAAAAAAAACATTCATTAACCCTTATGTGTTGATAGGGACGTTTTCGTCCACTGAGGGGTGCTGTTGAGTCTTAATTTGGCCACAACTTTTTCTCTGTTAAAGCAAATGGAATGATTTTTGGTGACTAATCTTATTTTGATAGATATTTTGGGAAAATGCTTTGAAATTTTTCAAAAACTCAACAGTACACTGTGGGCAAATTTACTACCCTTTCGTTATGTTTCGTGGCTGAAAACAGCCACTACTTTAAACTGCTGTAAAAATGTATCAGATAAATATTTTTTTCAATTTTTTTTGCATAAATCTATTAATCAACCACAGTCCTGCTCAAAAATACTAAATGTTTAAAAAAAAAATCAGGATTTTAACTCTTTAATTGCCAAATTAATAAATGATGTCACTGATTTGGGAAAAAAAACACACAAAATGACTAATTTTTTTTCAATATAAAATGTGAATGTGGCCTGGATTTTTTTTTTTTTTTTTTTTTTTTACCTTTTTAACAGTCTTGGACATGTGAAAGATTGGTAAGAAGATTGGCTTTCATGCATTGTTATTTTTGGCGCAGCATCAGATTTTCTTTTTTTCTCCCTCATTTGTTGTTTGTGGCTGTTTTTGCCCCATTGACTTCCATTATAACCACATTTTTTGATTGCAAAGCCATGACACCATATAATGCTGAATTCTTGATTGTTTGTGGTTTTCCCTGTTGGGAAGGGGTCAAATTAGTACATTTTACAGTTTATTATCAGTTGGCCCCATTAATCCTTTAGATAGGCCTTTGCAAAAAAAAGATTAGTTTTACATAGAGTTCTATGGAGTTTAACGGCATATTATAGTGTGCGTGTGTGTTTGTGTGTCTAAGTTTGTTTGAGTGTGTGAAAGTGTGTGAGAGACCTTTGTGCACCTTGATACCCCTGAGAAAATCTAAATAAGCACCTCAGCTCTCAGAACGACATGGAGTAAACAAAAATAAAGTATATTTATGTATTTGTTTACCATATAGTTCTGAGAGCTAAGGTGCTTTTTTTGATTTTCTGAGATGTATCAAGGTGCACAGAGGTCTCTCTCACACTCACAGACACTCACACACACTCTCATACACTCGCACACACTTTCACACACTCACACACGCTCACACACACATAGACACACGCACACTATAATATGCCGTTAAACTCCATAGAACTCTATGTAAAACTACGCTTTTTTTTGCAAAGGCCTATCTAAAGGATTAATGGGGCCAACTGATAATAAACTGTAAAATGTACTAATTTGACCCCTTCCCAACAGGGAAAACCACAAACAATCAAGAATTCAGCATTATATGGTGTCATGGCTTTGCAATCAAAAAATGTGGTTATAATGGAAGTCAATGGGGCAAAAACAGCCACAAACAATAAATGAGGGAGAAAAAATGAAAATCTGATGCTGCGCCAAAACTAACAATGCATGAAAGCCAATGTTCTTACTAATCTTTCACATGTCCAAGACTGTTAAAAAGGTAAAAAAAAATCCAGGCCACAATTACCTTTTATATTGAAAATTAGTAATTTTTTTTTTTTTTTTTCCAAAATCAGTGACATTTAAGAATTTGGCAATTAAAGAGTTAAAATCCTGAATTTTTTGTAAACATTTAGTATTTTTGAGCAGGACTGAGGTTGATTAATAGATTTATGCAAAACAATTTGAGAAAAATATTTATCTGATACATTTTTACAGAAGTTTAAAGTAGTGGCTGTTTTCAGCCACAAAACATAACGAAAGGTTGTAAATTGAAACAATGCACAAGGGTTAAGAGCCAGTGGTGAAAACTTCTGAACAGAATAGAGACGTGTACATTTTTCTTATTTTGCATAAATGTCATTTTTTTTTATTTAGTACTGCACTTCAGAAGCTATTAGTATTAGATAGTTACATGTATCCCAGAAGAGAAAATAAGTTAAATTTACCCTGATCTTCAAAATCTTAATTCTTAATGCATTGTTTTTCCTTCTGGAGCATCAGTAAGCATTTGAACCTTCTGTAATAGTTGTATATGCGAGTCCCTCAATATCATATTGTCATTGTTGGAAAGGCTTCAAATACACAAATATTCTGGAAAACCAAAGAATTTGTGGGACCTGAAAGATTTTTGTGAAGAACAGCAAGCAGTTTAACTGTTCAGAACAAACAAGGGACTCATAAACAACTATCACTAAACCAAAAACACAGCTGTGGATCATTCAAGTAACAACACAGTATTAAGAATCAAGGAGATACAAACTTTTAAATGGGGTCATTTTTATAAATTCAACTATTATTTTCTCTTGTGGACTATTGTGTGACTATTAAGTAAAATATCTTATTCAGGTCAGTACTAAATTAACAGTATCATGCATTTTGTATGATCCCTCTTAATTTGGTAAAATAATAAACATCTTGCAGATTCTGAAAGGAGGATGTAAACATTTGACCACAACTGTAACAGGCATAAAACAACATGAGGGTAAGTAATTATTGACAGAACTTTCCTATTTAGGTCAACTATCCCCTAAGTTTGAAAATAGAAGTAAAAAGTTTGAGCAGGGCTGTAAACTCACTTTTAGACGGTCCAAGTTGTGCCCGTATTCATCTAGAATTGTAGTTCCATTGTGCATGACACCATTTCCTGTCATCATCCAGGTTCCTGTGAAGATATCAGTGCATTAGATTAGATCTGCCAACACTCATGCATTTTACATTTGTTGCTGCAGGAAACGTGGCCTTGTTCCACAGACACTTTAATCAGTCAGCTGCGCTTTCAATTGTGACCTGTGTGCCGGCATCTCACCAGAGCGCAGGTTGGTCATGGTTGATGGTAGCTGAAGATAGGCGGGGTTATGAGTCGTCACACCAATCTCTATAGATCCTGCCCATTTGTCCACCATTTTGTCAATGCGCACCTGGAAAACCTCATTGGAGTGCAACGGGCGGTTGCTCAGCACAACGCCGTGGTTGAAGTCATCTGTCGCACTGTGCCATAGAAGTTTAACATTTTAGTGAACTGCCTCTATGATGCAGTAGATTATATGAATTAATCACTGGATAAATAAACTCACTGAGGCCGTAACGCAGTGCGGCCATCGCCAATGATTGCAGCCTTCTGCCCACAGTTTGAATGAAAGAGCAAGCGGTCTGGGGCATCAGGTTCAGGGGTCAATGAGAGAGCAGGCCGAGGGCGGCCCACGTCAGGTGAGAGCGCCCTCATTATAGCATTGTTGCGACGTAAACGGTCACTGTGGTTATGGTTGTGGACAATGGTGACCTTCACTGCCATGCCATAGAGATCCACCACTCCGTACACCACGCCAGGAGTCTGATTGGCTGCAACCCCTGTGACATAATTTCAGAAAAGTATTTTAGAATAATCTGAACTGTGTGTGAATGTTATTACTAAGATTTGATGTTCCGCTCTCACCTTGATCAATGCCATTAATGTAGAAGTGCAGAGCTCCACTGGCTTTCCTCATCAGCCCTATGTGATCTCCCTCCTTCGAACAACAAAAACATAAAAAGATTTATGGCAATTGTGTATAAATAAACAAAGGGAATCATCCTGAGTATTAGACTGCATGAGATAATCATACGACTCACAGATCGAGCTGCCAACTTACCTGGAGTTCATCCAGGCTGAATTCACAGTATTCCCGACGAGTCCCCTTTCCATTGGTTAAAATCCCACAGCCACTCATCATGATTGTGCCTTAAAGACAAGAGGAATGTGATGAATAGAGAGATAGCTAGCGCTACGCCATGCATCACAAATACACATGTGGCCTCTATTGTAATTATTTTGTGAGAAATACAGCTTGATATGATTTTATGACAGAATAATAAAGATGGTACCTGAACGTAAATTGGTCATTGTTGCAGGGTAGTCAAGATTATTTGGGTTGTGGGTTGTCACTCCAATTTCAATGGACCCAGACCATTTATCCACCAGTTTGTCGATGCGAATCTAGCACAGCAATAATCAAAGTATGAAAAATTGTACTTTTACTATATTTTTAAGTTCTGTAAAATCGATTAATCGCATCTAAAATAAAAGTTATTTACATAATGTGTGTGTGTATATTTATTTATACATATAAATATACACAGCACACACACATAATGTAAACAAACTTTTATTTTGAAAGTGATTAATCAATTTGACAACACTAATTTTTACATTTGTTTTGTATCAATTTTGTAACATTATTTTGAGCATCATAATATTATTAATTAATTGTATTGTTTCTACATTAAATAATAAAAAAATACTTCTTTCCTTTAAACACATTTTTTGCAGAAAATTGTGATTAAAAATATTTTTATGTATCAAATTGTCACTGTTATTTTAATTAGGAAATCTCTTCTTGAAGTCAAATTCAAACATTTTACTTTTTATATTAAAATACTTGATATTATAAGTTATTATGGTTTAAATTATACTAAAGATTTGCAAAACATTTTATTGCTTTGAAAGAAGTCTCATATGATTTCATAAAGATGCAAAAGATTCATACCAACTTGAGGCTCCGATGTCCCCTTCAATGTATCCCAGCTAAATAATAGTATTCATTTTTCCCTAATAAAAAAACATACCTCAAACATTTCGTTGTGTCTAAGTGGTCGATTGGTCATCACGACTCCGTTATTGAACTCATCCAGCGGTCTCCTCCTTTCTGCAGTCTTATTGTTGTTGCTTAGTTTGATCAGTGTGCCACACTTCTCATGGAACAGCAGCGCGTCATTGGTTGTCATGCCGCCAGCGGCCACCCCCAGTCCCGCCACCCCACCAGAGCTCCCCGCTGGGCTGCTATTGCTGCTACTGCCTCCACCAGCCCCTATGCCACCAATGCCACTGTCGCTTCCTGTCCCTCTGCCTCCACCATTATTACTTCCAGTGCCACCCCTCGAGGAATCAGAGCCTCCCCCTCCCACCCCCAAGTCCTCTCCACCCTCATCCTCCGAACGATACAGAGAGACAATGGCATTGTTGAACACATCAAATAACTGGTGCTCAGTCAAAACTGTGAGGAAAAAAGAGTAAAATATATAATAAACCACAATGCCATTGCAGATTTGCAATGTTAAATAACTAAGGCTGGTTTGAAAAGTGACATACCACTATCGGGCTCAAAGTTGTTTGGAAATTTGTCGGGCCGACTGTGCCCCCTTGACACATCAGGCACTGATGAGAAAAGAAAATAATACATATTTGTTTATTACATTTACTTGAGAAGGTTTTCAAGTTACAGATAATGTACTCACCCCCTTGTTATCCAATTTGTTCTTGTCTTACTTCAGTCATAAAGAAATAGTTTTTTGAGCCAAACATTTCAGGATTTTTCTCCACATACTGGACTTCTATGGTGCCCCGATTTTGAACTTCCAAAAAGTTTAAATGTGATCCCAAATCGATTATAAACGATCCCAGCCGAGGAAGAAGGGTCTTATGTAGCGAAACGATGGGTTATTTTTTTATTCTTTTATTACAATTTATGTATTTTTTTTGAAACCCTTAAACGCTCGTCTTGTCTTGCTCTGCCTGAACTCTGTTTTTTTCTGGTTCAAGACAGTTAGGGTATGTTGAAAAACTCCCATCTCATTTTCTCCCTCAACTTCAAAATCGTCATACATCGTTGTCTTACCTTTTTTGTTAAGGGTATTTGATCTTCTGTCCATGTTCATTTTGCAAACACTGGGTCGGTACTTCTGCAGCAATGTAGGATGATTTTGAAATGATTTTTGAAGTTGCGGGAGAAAATAAGATGGGAGTTTTTCGACATATTCTGTCTTGAACCGATCATTTCGCTAAATAAGACCCTTCTTTCATGGCTGGGATAGCTTACAGCCGCATTTGGGATCGTTTGAAGCTTTGCTTAAACTGCTTTTGGAAGTTCAAACTCAGGGCACCATAGAAGTCCACTATATTGAGAAAAATCCTGAAATGTTTTCCTCAAAAAGCAATTTCTTTATGAAAGAAAGACATGAACATTTTGGATGACATTATCTGTACATTTTTGTTCTGGAAGTGAACTTCTGCTTTAACCCAACTACTTGAAATACTTTCAATTAGGGATGCACGATAAATCGAATGCGATTATGAGGTGCGTTTAGTCAATGAAGCCGGTACTTTGATTAGTAGTAATTCTCCATCACGTGCGTTCCGCTGGAGCGGCAATTAATACACAGAGACGTAAATCACTGACAAGCTACGCCAAATCAGATTTGGCGTAGCTTGTCAGTGATTTACGCCTCTGAACACTCCAGCTGAACGCACGTGATGGAGATTTACTACTAATCAAAGTACCGGCTTCACTGACTAAACGCGCCTCATAATCGCATTCGATTTATCATGCAGCCCTACTTTAAATCACTCTGCAACCACTTTTACAGTAAGAAAAAGGTAGATACTATGTGTTCTGATTTTTACCTTCCTCTGCTGATCCATTCATCATGGCTGTTGTAGCACCAGCTGCAGACAGCACGATAGCTCCAGCCCTATCATCATGGGTACGGCAAGCATCTGCCATTATAGACACCGCCTGCGTCGACACCATCTCGTCCTCTACTTCTTCATCCTCGTCCCCATCCATTTCAGATGGGGGTTCGCAGCTTACCACAGTCACTTGGGTACACTTCCCATAGAGGTCCACCACGGCCCATAAACGAGAAGGGAGTCCACTTGCCGCCGTGCCACAGTCATGTCCGTTTACCCACAGATGCAGCTCTCCTTTCCCATTCCGCTGGATCCCCACACGGTCCCCTTCCCCTAGCTGGTCCAGGTCGCGACCGTACTCCTCCAGGACTGAGCGGCCGTCCTTTAGCACAGAGCAGCCGGACACGATCCACGAGCCCCCCTTCAGCCCTGTAGCACTGCTGGGAAACTCCAGACCGGCTGGGTCCAGCGCAGTCACTCCGATCTCTATAGAACCGCTCCACGAGTTAACCTGGACCAAATAGAATAGAAATAAGTGCCAATTTTTTTTTAATTGAGACAATATTTGGCTGAGATACAACAATTTGAAAATCTGAAATCTGAGGGTGCAATAAAAATCAAAATACTGAGAAAATCGCCTTTCAAGTTTTTCAAGTGAAGTTCTTAGCAATGCCTATTATAATCAAAAATGAACTTTTGATATATTTATGGTAGGACATTTACAAAATATCTTCAAGAAACATATTCTTTACTTAATTTCCTAATGATTTTTGGCATAAAAGAAAAATCGATAATTTTGACCCATACAATGTATTTTTGGCTATTGCTACAAACCCATGCTACTTAAGACTGGTTTTGTGGTCCAGGGTCACAAATGATCTCAAACGTCTCGAACCATGGTACATGGTGATCCATGGTGCTCAAATGAGTGCCACAAGTTCAAGCCTGACCTGAAACATATTAAGGTATTAGTTCCCCTGTCTTTACTTTTAAATGTATAATATACACAATGCCTCAGTTTAGTCACTAAAGGCATGTATAATGTTAAAAGAGATTGTTAGAATGACTCTGAATGATTACGTGACACTGAAAGGGATAGTTTGCCCAAACGTTGACAATTCTGTCATTAATTATTCACCGCCATGTCATTCCAAACCCGTAAGACATTCGCTCACTTTCAAAACAAAAATTAAAATAGTTTTGATGAAATCCTAGAGCATTCTGACCGTGCATATGTCTTGGTAATCTTGTAAACGCACATCGAAGACTGACACAGAAGAGCAGAAATTGTTGAATAAAGTCGTTATTTTCGTTTTCTTTGCACACAAAAGGTATTCTCATAACTTCATAACATCAAGGCAGTGCTCCACATGGAGATCAACCAGTCTGTCTGGAATAATATAAAAAAACAGAACAAACTGAAACAGACTAAATCTAGAAGAACTGTGGCAACGTCTCCAAGATGCGTCAAGAAACCTATCTGCAAAGCTACAGTACTGTTAAAAGTTTTAGACATTTGTGTAAAAATGTTGTAAAATGAGGATGCTGTCAAAGCTTTGCAGGTTGGTCTCTTAAAGCATCTTGGAGACGTTGCCACAGTTCTTCTGGATTTAGTCTGACTCAGTCTCTTCATGTCATTATAGACAGACTGAATGATGAGATTAGATCTCTGTGTGGAGCATTGTCTGTTCTCAGACTTGTCCAAACAAAAATCTCACTGAATTATTACAATTAATGGGAAAATGAACGTTTGGAAATGTAAACCAATATTTCCATTGGCACACTACAGCAAAATATAGAAACTGACTTAAAACCATTTTTAGCTTGTAAAAATACCAGTGTTCTAATAGTTTGTCACCACTGTACTTTCAAAACAATATTATAATATTCACTCATGGCCATAGCTTTGTCCAACAGACTTCCATTGCAAGTGGATTACTATACAAGCCGTAAGGGCCGAAGTAAAATTATTTTCATTGGTAATTACCATAATGCCACAGGTGCCAATAATTGAGCTAAGCCCAGAACATTCAGTTAAACCAATCTCTATCTCACACCTTTCACTAAAATGCTGTCTCTAGCTTTTGCATTATCACTGCATTCCTCAAATGTCTACAGTCGTGGCCAAAAGTTGAGAATTACATAAATATTGGAAATTGGAAAAGTTGCTGCTTAAGTTTTTATAATAGCAATTTGCATACACTCCAGGATGTTATGAAGAGTGATCAGATGAATTGCATAGTCCTTCTTTGCCATGAAAATTAACTTAATCCCCGCACTTTCCACTGCATTTCATTGCTGCCATTAAAGGACCTGCTGAGATCATTTCAGTAATCGTCTTGTTAACTCAGGTGAGAATGTTGACGAGCACAAGGCTGGAGATCATTATGTCAGGCTGACTGGGTTAGAATGGCAGACTTGACATGTTAAAAGGAGGGTGATGCTTGAAATCATTGTTCTTCCATTGTTAACCATGGTGACCTGCAAAGAAACACGTGCAGCCATCATTGCGTTACATAAAAATGGCTTCACAGGCAAGGATATTGTGGCTACTAAGATTGCACCTAAATCAACAATTTATAGGATCATCAAGAACTTCAAGGAAAGAGGTTCAATTCCTGTTAAGAATGCTTCAGGGCGTCCAAGAAAGTCCAGCAAGTGCCAGGATCATCTCCTAAAGAGGATTCAGCTGCGGGATCGGAGTGCCATCAGTGCAGAGCTTGCTCAGGAATGGCAGCAGGCAGGTGTGAGCGCCAAAACTTTTGGAAGATGGCCTGGTCTCAAGAAGGCCAGCAAAGAAGCCACTTCTCTCCAAAAAAAAACATCAGGGACAGATTGATCTTCTGCAAAAAGTATGGCGAATGGACTGCTGAGGACTGGGGCAAAGTCAAATTCTCCGATGAAGCCTATTTCCCAATCCAACAACAGTTTGGTGAAGAACAATGCATTTTCCAGCACGATGGAGCACCGTGCCATAAGGCAAAAGTGATAACTAAGTGGCTCGGGGACCAAAACGTTGAAATTTTGGGTCCATGGCCTGGAAACTCCCCAGATCTTAATCCCATTGAGAACTTGTGGTCAATCCTCAAGAGGCGGGTGGACAAACAAAAACCCACTAATTCTGACAAACTCCAAGAAGTGATTATGAAAGAATGGGTTGCTATCAGTCAAGATTTGGCCCAGAAGTTGATTGAGAGCATGCCCAGTCGAATTGCAGAGGTCCTGAAAAAGAAGGGCCAACACTGCAAATACTGACTCTTTGCATAAATGTCATGTAATTGTCGATAAAAGCCTTTGAAACGTATGAAGTGCTTGTAATTATATTTCAGTACATCACAGAAACAACTGAAACAAAGATCTAAAAGCAGTTTAGCAGCAAACTTTGTGAAAACTAATATTTGTGTCATTCTCAAAACTTTTGGCCACGACTGTATATGTGGATGGATGGTATGTAGGCTGTCAGTAAAGCAGGGCCGTGTGTATCTGGGTTAAGGCAGGCTGAGAAGAGGGACAGGCGGCACTGAATGTGATAAAGTTATTTCTCTAATCTGGTTACATAAGTGGCCAGTAATCTGTTCATTGTCTTTTCCCCCTCTGTCTAGAAGTGAGGAAAGAGTAAGAGTGAAAAAAAAATAAAAAATACAGGAAACTGGAATAATATCAGGGAACAATAGAAATAATATTGTTTTCCTAAGCGCTTCCTGTCTCAAGCTTCAATTTCCAACTCACAGCTAAAAATCAAAGACTATCATAAAACTGTTTAGGCTGACTGAAACATTCTCTGCTGAAACCATTTTCCAACCAATCTTTTGTGTAGCTGACTAGACAATATATTGTCAGTTCAAAAACATGACTAAAATAAAAATTAAGAAACAGCCTATACTGTAAATACAAATTACAAATGCAAATGCTCTTTGATGACAAGAAAGATCTAATACTCATAAGATTATTAGTAATTGCATGGATTATTTTGCATTTTTTTGAGAAAAAAACCTAGCACTCAATCAACAACACGTGCATAGGCTTGTGAATTTGTTCTTACCCTTGTTTTAAAACAATTAAATTTGCAGTATTCTACATATAAGGGCTTTTCTTACAGCCTTTAATCACTCTCAGTAATTATATGACTCTCTCTCTCTCTCTCTCTCTCTAAAAGACACTTTTGCCTGACAGCATGTGCAGCAAGATCCTCAAGCAATGCCAAGTGTGCCATCCTCAAAACTAGTTCAAACACAATAAACATTTTAAGATAGACCCAGATATCAGACCTCTCATTCTCACACCTCACCTTACTTTTCCAGTGTATATGATAAAATATGCTTAAGATTAAATGTCATCCAAATTGGCTGTATTTGAAATGCCATACTTCTGTACTTCATAGCAGGTGAAAATGAGTGAAATTACAATATAAAGCGTTAGGTTTATTTAAAGTATAAAGCACTTTACTATCCTATGAAGGATTTGTGAACAGTAGGGAAGTGAAGCAACTGTCACATGACAATGGTAAATGTACTTTGCCTATGAAGTCTTATGGGTTTGGAATGACATGAGGGTGAGTAATTAAGGATGGAATTTTAATTTTTGGGTGAACTATACCTTTAATATATAACAACATCAACCTACTGGTCAAAGCCATTCCCGCAGTGTTAATTTTAACCTAAGTGAAGAAGAGCTGAATATCTTACCTCAGATGAAGTGATAATTGGTTGCCTTCTTATGTACTTCATGAATACTCATTAAATCACCCAGGGCTTTATTATATTTACAATTAAAATCATAGCTTACACATTACAAAAAAAGCAAATGGAAGTAGCAGTGGCAATGTGAGAGATGTCCTGCTGTAAAGCCATATGCTACGTGAGCAGACACCAATGTCACTCTTAATTAAAAATCCATAGACAAGAGTACAGACTACCAGCATGAACTAAATGCTCCTCAACCATCTATTGAAATTCATTAACAGGGATAAAAGTACGATTTCGTAGGTAAGAAAGGTTAAACATGTTTACATGAATCAGCTGACTGTCTATCAGCCCTCAAATGTGTGAAACGAAACGAATTAGAGGGCTGACAACCTCGAAGAATAAACTTTTAATCATTATGAGACTTGTGAGATAATATTATAGTTTGATTTCAACTGTTAAATGGCTGTGAGGCTAACAAAAAGTATGTTATGACAACGAACATCTGCATACAGACCAAAGCTTTTCGATTTATAACATTAAAAACAGCCAAAATGTAAAGTCTGAAGTGAGTGTTTTTAAAAACATATGCTGTTAAAGTGATAGTTCACCCTAAAATGAAAATCGTGTTATTAATTACCCTCATGTCATTTCAAACCTGAAAGACCTTCACAAATTAAGAGATTTTAGATGAAATCCAAGAGCTTTGTTGATCCTGCATAGACGGAACTGGCACGTTTGAGGCAAAGAAATGTAATAAGAACAGTGTTAAAATAGTCCAGGTGACAAGAGGGGTTCAACCGTAATTTTATGAAGCTATGACAATATCGTTTTGTGCGCACAGAAAACTAAAAAAAATACTTTATTCAACAATTAATTCTTTTTCCTGTCAGTCTTCGTGACATGTTCATGACAGAATGTTTATTTTGGGCTTAAAGGAGTAGTTCACTTTCAGAACAAAAATTTACAGATAATGTACTCACCCCCTTGTCATCCAAGATGTTCATGTCTTTCTTTCTTCAGTCGTAAAGAAATGGTGTTTTTTTGAGGAAAACATTTCAGGATTTCCAGGATAATGGACTTCTATGGTGCCCCTGAGTTGGTACTTCCAAAATGCAGTTTAGATGCAGCTTCAAAGGGCTCTAAATGATCCCAGCCAAGGAAGAAGGGTCTTGTCTAGCGAAACGATCAGTTATTTTCTAAAAACATTTACAACTTATATACTCTTTAATCTCAAACGCTCGTCCTGCCGAGCTAGTCAAGAAGAGCATTTGAGGTTAAAAAGTATATAAATTGTCCTTTTTTTTTTTTTTTAGAAAATAACCCATTGTTTTGCTAGATAAGACCCTTATTTCCTCAGCTGTGATCGTTTAGAGCCCTTTGAAGCTGCATTTTGTAAGATCAAACTCGGGGGCACCATAGAAGTCCATTATATGGAGAGAAATCTTTGAAATGTTTCACTCAAAAAACATAATTTCCTTACGACTGAAGAAAGAAAGACATGAACATCTTGGATGACAAGGGGGTGAGTACATTATCTGTAAATATTTGTTCTGAAAGTGAACTACTCCTTTAAATATCACTATAAGAAAACGTACTCGGTTACTAACGTAACCTCGGTTCTCTCAGAGAGGGAACGAGTACGCTTACGCAGTACGAGAGACCTCTCGTAAGAGAACTGAGATAATGAAAATCTCTCAGTGTGTTTGATTATTCTGCACTCAGATTTGTGAACGCACAAAATGTAATAACCAATCATTTTAGGGCCACTACTACAATTCATGGAGCCTGAGAGAACATTTTGTCTGGTTCCCTTGTCCTACAGTCCAAAATGAGCAGGCCCTCCTCTCGGCACAAGGAACAACCTTCCCTGTAGTTCTCCCAGACCATGGTCTGTTTGTTTTGGTCATCTTGTTTTTAACGAATCACCTGAGTGAATGATTCAATGTCTGACTCACGACACGCGAAAAGACCGTCACTCGATGTAACCTGCAGAAAGGGTCACTGAACTAATCAGTAAATTCAAAAGAGTCGATTCACTCAAATGAATCAAAACCAGTAGCAAGGGCACAAAACACTGTGTGTGTACATGTTTACACGGGGTTTTAGTGGAACATATATAGTAGTACTTCCAAAAAATAGGCTGTGTATGTTGTAATCAGATGAGATTCATCTCGTTAACCCCCATGACAGTCCAGGAATAGCCAGGCAGACCAGCATCCAAACACCAACAGCACTGACAAACCATGACAGATCACTGCAAAACCCGCAGTACACGCACGTCCTCAAACATCCACATATCTAAACACCACGCATGACCTATGAATAAGCTGTGACAGTAATGAACCACTGCAGACGATCTGACACACACTCCCACCCTTTTCTCGATTTCTCCCTCTCCCTGTCTCTCTCCCTCTCTCTCTCTCTGGTGAGACATGCTTGTTTACCTTCTTGTCGATGCGGACAGTGAAGACATCGCGGTCCCTCAGCGGCTCCCGGCTGAGGACCAGGCCGTGATTGAATTCCTGTACCGGCTGATTCCGTTGAGCGGTTCGGTTGGAGTTCGACAAACCGATCAGTTTTCCGCTGCGCGGATGCAGCTCAGCCGCCATCTTCGCACGGGCGGCGCGGTGCACGACACCGAGCGTCGTTTTGCGACACTGGAAAGCCGCTTGTGGGTAATTCGCCATTGGCTCTGGGTATATTTGTCGGCATAAATAAATATCAGTGCATTGAGTGTAAATAGAATGCAGCAAACGTGCATGAGCTGATTAAGCTGGATATATGTGCTAGGTAGGTAATATGTAAATTCAAACCGAAAAAACTTAAACGACACAGTTTACAACATCACAAATGAAGTTAGTGATAAATTAAACAACACTTTAACACGAAGAACTCAAAAACGCTGTCAAGAATCGTATTTGGGAATTGTTTAAAACGGAGTATTTTCTAAGGAAAGTAATTTAAACAGAAAACTGATTAATCTATTAAAAATTACCTAATTTTAAATATGCGGAAAGTATACTACATTTGTTAAAAAATCCTCTAGATGGCAGTGGACTACAGATAAACCTTCTTTATAACTGAATATTTGAAGCTTATGCAGCAAAAACTATTACGTTGGTGTTTCTTAAACTTTTTGACCTTTTGTGTTTCTAGTTAGTTGTTTGTTTGTTTATTTATTTTAATTGTTAAAATAAGTTGTTTTAGTGTTATATCTAAAGGTCATGTTTAAATGATTTAAAATCTAAAAATTATATTTATAATAGTAATAATCTTTTCCTGTTTTTGTTTAGTGTCAATTATAAATTTATATATATTTTGTAATAAAATAAGTGAAAATATGATCTTTCACCATTCAATTATTAAGTATTACACGTTTAACTATGATGACTATGAACAGAAACAGAAAACCCATTTCAATTCATTTTTTATTAATTTTATAAATTTTATTAGTTACTACATTATGACCTTCAGTGACGCATCAGTTCCGCCGAAACAGTCAAGAGCTATATATAATATATTTTATTTTATTATATATACAGATTTTTTTGTATGTATGCATATTGTATAATGTATAAGGTACACATTTCTAGTAATTGCAGTTAATTCTCATATTGTATTTTCAGGAAGTTTTGGAATATTTTTCCTCTCCCCAAATTTGCCTCTACCGAAACACAGTAATATATATATCATAAGAAGGGCTAAATTGACCTATTAAGATTTTGCTTAGATCTGCCATACGTCTGCTCTATTTTATTAAAAAGTTTTCAGTGGTAAATCAATAACAATTAGAGTTTGAACAATATTTCAAGTGTGATTTATGAGATTTGTTGTATTTTGAATCCAACTTTATGTGTTCAAAAATGTTTTGGTCGTGACTGTTACGGCTGTGACGTTTTTAGATACTTTTGGGCCCGTCTCAAAGATGCTAATCAGCACATGGTCCAGCTAGCACAGCTCTGAACAGTTGTACCCACATAAAAACTGAATTTTGGCAGCCATATCACACTGTAGCCCAAGACTGGTCGCCCACTGAAGCTAAGCAGGGCTGAGCCTGGTCAGTACCTGGATGGGAGACCTCCTGGGAAAACTAGGTTGCTGCTGGAAGAGGTGCTAGTGAGGCCAGCAGGGGGTGCTCACCCTGTGGTCTGTGTGGGTCCTAGCACCCCAGTATAGTGATGGGGACACTATACTGTAAAAAAGCACCGTCCTTCGGATGAGACGTTAAACCGAGGTCCTGACTCTCTGTGGTCATTAAAAATCCCAGGATGTCTTTCGAAAAGAGTAGAGGTGTGACCTCGGCATCCTGGCCAAATTTGCCCATTGGCCTCTGACCATCATGGCCTCCAAATAATCCCCATATTCTGATTGGCTTCATCACTCTGTCTCCTCTCCACCAGTAAGCTGGTGTGTGGTGGGCGTTCTGGCGCACTATGGCTGCCGTCGCATCATCCAGGTGGATGCTGCACACTGGTGGTGGATGAGGAGATACCCCTGACACTGTAAGTGCTTTGAGTGTCTAGAAAAGCGCTATATAAATGTAATGAATTATTATTATTATTATTATTATTATTATTATTGTTATAGAATAACATCCAAAAAAACAATAATGTCACTACCGAAACTTCACCAATTGTTTCGGTCGTGACTGTTTCAGTAGTGACAATTTTAGATACTTTTGAGCTTAGCTCAAAGAAGCTAATCAGTACATGGTTAACTAGCACAGTTCTGAACACATATAAAAGCTAAATGTTATAGAATAACACCCTAAAAAGTGTGCTTTATTGAAAAAAGTGTTTGTTAGTTAAGTTCCTTAAAGATGTTTTTAAAAACAACTCTGGAATAAAATGCACTATTTATTTCAATCTAATTTTCATAACCTCCCAATTGAAACACCCAATAAATAATCATTTTATATATATTAGTGTTACTGATATTTCATATATTATTGTGGGTTTTAACAGATAATAGAAGAATCTTAGTAAACAGAGACATTATCAGACTAACCCATAATTAATTAGTTAGTTAGTTAGTTTATTTTACATAACCTGCACATTTTTGTGTTTGCTTCATTGAATGATACATTAATGAAACAGCAATGAAACAATCTTGTATTGTTCTTGATTTATTTGGTTGACTAAGAGATGTTCTTTGACACATATTCCCTTTTAAATGCATTTGTAAACAGAGTTTAAAGGGATTTACATTTTACAATCATTAATGTACTGGAAAGAAGTGCCATTTAGTTTCAAATGTATTTGATTCCTCAGTCTAACATAACAACCCATCAGTACATTTTTGGAGTTTTTGGGTCAACTGAACATTGGGCATTTTTAAATAGGCCTGTCTACGACAGACATAAGTTGTGTGAAACATGAAGGGAATCTTAAAGTTAAGCCTGCCAGGATGAGTGCCTTGTGTCACTAATAAGTAAGTTCATTCACTGCTTCTGTAGGACAGCTGTGAGACGACACCGCTGTGTGTTTGTACAATGCCCGATCAAGATCAATGACCTGGCCTTGGACAAGAATTTTATCCAGACACCCACGCAGGTACTGTGTACTTTTTGCCACCTCGCTGTCTCCTGAAAAAAAGTAAAAGGGTTCAGTGAATCAACGAAAACAAATTCTCTGCGTCAATATAAAGTATAAAGATTTGTTTAATAAAAAAAAAGGTTGTCTACTTGACAAATACAAGTGAAACATACAGAATTTAACACAAAACGTAGAGGATATTGGTGAATGGAGGACTACTTGAGCACGGAAATTCTTGCTTACTTCCACCTCGCAAATTTACCTGGCACTCCCCCAAAAGTCAATAGCATCCCTTTTTTCCACATGGAGAAAAAGTCCAGACTTTCCGTTTCAAGCTCTGATTTGCTGTTTACCATGAGTGAATGTTTCAGTATGGTGAAAGTAAGTGTTGCAGGTTCACGGGGAGGGACAGCACTTTCCGATCCCTCTTTCAGGCCCGGCTGCACCTCCTGTTACAGTGCAAATACATAAATAGACAACACTACATTAGGGTTCCATTAGGTGAGCAAAGCAAATGTCAAAAGCATTTCATTTTACTGTGTGCATACCTTGACATCTTTTTTCCCTTCTAACTCTCGCAAAACATACTTGAATCCTGTGCTTTGGAGACTCAGAGTTGTCCCAGTCCAGGATCCATAGATCTCAATTGTGATACCGGCCTCTTCTGTCTTAAGTCCAGGAAGATCTGTCGTGATATGTTCATGGAAGGATAATGTCATCTAATCTACAATGTGATTTGTAAACATACATGATTTTTCGCTTACCGGTTGTATTAAACGTAACCACTCCAGTTCCTGGAAAATAGCTCCCTTTCTTGATCTCGGAGAAGCAGGGCTGGGGCTCCCATGTTGGGTCTGTATCCCAGGTGGTGCTGAGATTTAGCCAATGCCCTCCTCTTATACAAGCATCCATTTCTGGCTCAAACTGAGAAATAAAATAAAGGACATTTTATGATGTCAGTCTATGCTATCAGTGATAGTTATTTTTCACTTTTCAGTTAAAGTATAAAAGGAAAATCTAAACTTACTGGATGGAAGAGCCTTTGTTTGTCCACCAGCATGCCACCAAGAGCAAGACGTATCTTTCCTGTTAGTTCATCTTCTGCCAGTTTAGAGTGGAGACCGACTACAAGCTCTACCTGGTTGTTTACCTCTAGCACCACAAATTTGCCCTCGTTGCGCAATTCCAGCTGAACAGAGAATTCTTAGAATATTTATTACTGCATCAATAAATCCTAAATCACATTTCATCAATAAATCCTATCGGGAAAAGATGTATTATGGTTTCCACAAAAACAAAAAGCATTCCAATAGTTTTTTAACATTAGGCCTATTCTGACGGTAAAAAGTTAATTTCACCATTTACAGAGTGTAGTTGGGGATTTTATTGCCGTCCGAATCCAGAACGTTGGTGTTTATCTTTCATCATCCACATAAGAATCCCCTAACGAAAAACCTACTGTTTTTTATGGAAGCCCGTTTCTGCCACTGAATTAAAAAAAAGGTTTTTGTGACTTTTCTGAGAGAAAAAAAGTCAGAATTGTGAGATAAAAACAACTGCGAGTTATAAAGTCAGAATTAAATTAGATAAAAATTCTCCAAATTCTTTTTTTCTCGCAATTGCGAGTTTTTTCTCAGAATTGTAAAATATAAACTAGCAGTTGCGAGTTCTAATGTCAGAATTCCGTGATATAAACTCACAATTGTGACTTTTTTGCACACATTTCTAACTTTTTTTCTCAGAATTGTGAGATATAAACTAGCAGTTGCAAGTTATAAAGTCAGAATTACGTGATATAAACTTTTAAAGATAAAAACATACAATTCTGACTTTTTTTCTCGAAAATGGGAGTTTTTTATCTTGACCTTCTGACTTTTTCCGATTTTTTTTTTTGCAATTGCGAGTTTATACTGTATCTTACAATTCTGACTTTTTCCCTCAGAATTGTGGGATAAAAAGCAAGCTTACAACAAGAAATCGATTCAAAATTCAGTGTTTAAATCTATTTGACCATTGCCGAACATCATACAGTGACTGTTGTCACTTTTGCTATACTTTGCATGCATAATTATTTCTGAAATGGTGGAAAACATTTACATAAACAATATTTCGTAACTGCTTTACCATAGCAAGTTGGAGCAGAAAGAGAAAAAAACCACGTCAGCGTTCGAAATGGGTCATTATAATGGCAGCAGAAGGTCTGCAATACAATTTTAAAATGTGTATGATATACATATACATAACTATATCGCATATAATTATAGAGGGTTCATACTTATGTCACGGTTCGGTCAGTTACCCGGATGCGTGGCCATATTGGAGATACTGATTTTCTGAACATTTACTGTATGCTGTAAAAACATGTGGAAGCTGCTAAATCATATAGAGAAGTACTTAGTTAGCAGGAAATGGGCGTGATTTTAACGAACGAAGTTAGGTGGTAAATATACGTACAAGAAGTATTAATTAAGATATTAGCCTAATATTTCACCCACCTGTCCAGAAATGATAACAACAAACACAGATATTGTCAAGATTCTGCTCTGGAAATCCTGCTTCAGTTTGGCCAACCACAAATGTCTTTTTTCATCAGTCTTTTGCACTCGTTTCCTTGATTTGTTAAAACTTTTGGTACTAATTTTCAGGAGCAATTATCAGCAAAACTTGCAAGTTTCATTCGATTCAGTGGCACTGTTTACGTTCTCTGCCACCAATATGGCCGATTGACGTATTGTAAAAACACTCGGTAAAAAGTTAAGTTCACAGTTTACAGGGCTTAGTTGGTGATTTTATTGCCGTCCGAATCCAGAACGTTGGTGTTTATCTCTCCTCATCCACATAAGAATCCCCTGCCGAACTACCTACTGTTTTTTATGGAAGCCCGTTTCCGCCACTGAATAAAAAAAAGTTTTTGCGACTTTTCTGAGAGAAAAAAAGGATTGTAAAAACACTCTATATACCACTTTAGCGAGTCTATTTTACTATTTTTAAACAGGAGAAATAATAAATAGGATTACATAAGTAGAAAACAGTAGTTTAAAATTCTAATAATATTTCATTATATGACTATATTACTGTTTTACCCAATTTTTAATCATATAAATGTAGCCTTGGTGAGCACTTCTTTTAAAAACATTTAAAAATCGTACAACTTCTATACTCTGGTGTGTACAGTCCGTACAAAGGGCTGTTGATCTAAATTGCTATCAGGCTTCAGAGAAATCAGCAGAGATTAAGAAAAGTTCAACAGTATTTACCAAGTACCAGGCCCCATCATTGAGTTTGCGACCTCCTTTTATGCTCACTAGGATGTCAGCTTTCCCAATCTGCATTTCAGGTATGCCATCACGCAGTGAAAGCACAAACCAGTCCTGCCCATCTTTGGTGTCTCCATAAAAGATGGCCCCCTCTGGATCAAGGGTCCGAAACTCAAAGAATGATCTGATGCTGTATGTGCGAGGTAAAACATCTCACAGTGAAATCTGCCACTATGATGTTCTGTCTATTTAAATTAGATAACTATGAGCAACTACTGCAGTTGAGCGCCAAGAAATTACGCTTTGGAAAGTGACGCATTATGAAGTTGACTCACCTTGTGACGTCAGAGAGATTTGCGCTCGTCTGCGCTAAGGGAGACCATTTGGTCTGTCTGTGTGCAAGATTGATGATTCCCTTGCCGGATATCTGTCTCAGTCATCCCAAAAATCAGAGAGTGGGTTTGACATCATACAACAAACATCCTACAGCAGCCAAGCATGCTCAGATTACATTTAGACATATCTCTCACACTCTCGCTAAAGGCTAGGTAAACACAAGCATCTGCAATATCCCAGACAAGCCGCCAGTGTAAATACTGCTGCCCCGGGCAAGTGTAGAACCAGGGTTCAGCGAATTCAGAGTCGAATACGCCAACCATGCAATGATTTTGTCAGCTAAAGTTGTTTCCAGGCCAGCACATTAGCTTGAAATATACGTGTGCTGTGGTCTGTCTTCTGTAATATGTTTTGAAATGTAGAATGTTAGCAGAAGCGTAGGCACCGGTATTTCAAAATAATTTAATTCAACATGCCAATACTGCTTCAGGATATTTTTTTTTGATAGGAAAAATATTAATATTACAAGAAAGAGCTTAGATGTTTTTTATAAATTGTATACATTCACTATATTTTAGTAAATACACTTAAACTGTATATACACAGTCAAAAAAATTTATTGTTTTTTTTAAAGAATATGTTTTAAAAGAATAGTTTTCTATTTAAATATATTTTAAAATGTAATTTTTTCCTGTGATTTCAAAGATGATTTTTTTAGCATCATTACTCCAGTCACATGATCCTTCAGAATTAATTCTAATATTTTGATTTGCTGCTCAAAACATTTATTATTATTATTATTATTATTATTATTATTATTATTATTATTATGCTAAAACAGCGGAGTAGAATTTAGAAATCTTTTGGAACATTATAAATGTCTTTATCATCACTTTTGATCAATTTAAAGCATCCTTGCTAAATAAAAGTATTATTTATATTAGTATTTATATAATTGTTAAAAATTGTAAAAAAAAAAGTTGCCAAAGCTTTTTATTTCAGATAAATTAAGATCTTTGGATCTTTCTTATCATCAAATAATCCTGAAAAAAAATGTACTCAACTGTTATATTAATAATAATAATAATACATTTTCTTAATCGGCAAATCAGCATATTATAATGATTTCTGAAGGATCATGTGACACAAGAATGTAGTAATGATGCTAAAAATTCAGCTTTGAAATCACAGGAATAAATCACATATTCAAATAGAAAACTGTTATTTTAAATTGTAAAAATATTTAAAAATTTGCTGTTTTTACTGTACTTTGGATCAAATAAATGCAGGTTTGGTGAGCAGAATAGACTTCTTTAAAAAACATTATAAATCTTACTGTTCAAAAATGTTTGACTGGTAGTGTAAAAAAGCCTATTATTTCGATTTATGCATTAATTAAATATTTAGAAATGCATACAAAAATCCATCAAACTGTTGTGTAATACTTTAAATGTCATACATATGTGAAATACAAAACAACTAAATTAATAAAAACTACAGTTTCATCAAATTTAATGTAAATCCAAATAACTAAAATATTCAGTTTGAGATGGTAAAAAACATAGACATTATACAATATTGTCTATTAAATAGCTAACCAATGAAATTTGAATATTTTTAGCTTTAATATTTCCATTACATTGGGTATTACTTTACATTTTATCCAAAATAATTTTAAAATGTGGAATTAAATTTAAAAAAGGTCTTTTTTGTAGCTGGAGTTTCACAAGATATTAAAAAAAAGGGGGGGGGGGGACTATCTTTTTAAAGGCAAAGCAAGTTTATTTTCTTTGGCATTATATGAACTCATTTCATACGTCAGCATTGCGCTTATCTAAATAAATCTTTTTTATAATATTACCAAAGAAATAGGTGAAGTGGATCAAGCAAGCAAGCCTCAGTAGACATAGAATCTTCATTCATATCTGTGCTTTCAACTTTAGCCTTTACATTTGAATTTCTGTTGATTCAGTTGCATGGTAACAATTGCCATAACACAGTAAAAAAACACTAGTTTCTCAACATAATTGCCTAGTAATAAGCAAAAGGCCGTAAAATTTTTTTTTAATTTTTTTTCTTTAAACCTGTCATTTAGAGATTTCATACTCACCTGATCACCTGACACTCTCCTGCACAGCAGTATCAGGTTCAGGCCTAACAGTAGTATGACCACTTCCTTTGGATAGTTCATTCTCTTTTAACTCCAGAGGTTAGAACATGAGTAGAAACAAGAGGGAATGGAATCAGAACATAAGCTAGAGGACTTTGGTTTAGCCGACTGCCATCAGACTACCTCTCTCTCTTTCTCTCTCTCTCTCTTACTCTGAGAAGTGAGTAAACTCCAGTCTAGCACAGACCTTCCCCAGAAGACCAGACTGAGGATGTCGACATCACAGCACTGGAAAATATTGATTTTGGGCTTGTTTGTTTGAGTCTGCAGGTCTTTTGTATGCTGATAACATGGTGAATAATTTTACCAGTGTAGTATCACAATAGCCTAATTGGCATTCAATTATATGTTTGTGCTGTGGTGTTTAATGAGTACAAAACAAGAAGTGGGTGAAAGTTGGGCACAAAATGAAAAAATAAATGACTGAATGGTTGTAGAGTAAACTTTTAATACAACAAAACATTAATATATAGCCTTTAGAGATAGATTAGATAAAAATAAATTTCTAACTTGTACTGAAGGTACATATTTGGGCACACATTTGTTAATCTTTTCATCAAGTCATGATAATTTACATAATTTTTTGGCACAAACTACCTTCTGTGAATGTATTGTCTTAATTAAATTGGATACAATTGGATATTGTAATTTCTTAGGTTAGTAAAAATGATTTTGACAAATGGCAAATGAGGAAATGGCAAATAAGGCATACACTACCAGTCAAAAAGATTTTTAATGGTTTTTAAAGAAGTCTCTTCTGCTCACCAAGCCTGCATTTATTTAATCTAAAGTGCAGCAAAATCAGTAAAATGTTAAAAGATTTTAAATATTTAAAATAGGAGTTTTCTATTATAATATTTAAACATTTTAGCATCATTACTCCAGTCATATGATCCTTCATAAATCATTTTAATATTCTGATTTGCTGCTCAAAAAACAAGAACAAAAAACAGCTGAGTAAAAGTTCTTTGAATTTTTTTACTAAGATTTTGAATGGTATAGTCAGTGTATAATGCTACAAATGCTTTTTATTTCAGATAAATACTGTTCTTTGGATCTTTCTATTCATCAAAGAATCTTGAAAAAAAAAATACACAACTGTTTTAAATATTGATATTAATAATGACAAATCAGCATATTAGAATGATTTCTGAAGGATTATGTGACACTGAACACTGGACTAATGATGCTAAAAATGTAACTTTGATCACAGGAATAAATTACATTTTAAAATATTTTCTAAAAAACATTCTTTTGACTGGATGTGTATCTTAATGCAATATGAGATTTAGAGTATCCACGTGGCTGCACTCTCTCTTTAAAAAAAAACAAACAAAAAAAACAATTCTATATCAGTTTTAACCTAATTTATATGCAAATTGTTGCTTTTTTTTTTTTTTTTTTTTTGAAGACCTGTCCCAACTACGGTCACAAGTTTCGTCATTAGCAATAGAATTCAATGGGACTAACAACCATAGTTAGCTTACGATGCTTTTGGGAAACGCTCCCCTGGCTGTTAGTCTGATTACTTATGATCTGATAACAAATGAACTTTGAAATGTATCTGATGTTTGTTCGTCCAGTACAGTGAAACCTTGATGTATGACTAATGAGGCCTAGGTGCTTTTTGTTTTGTACTTGGAATGCTAAAGTTGAAGTGCCAGTGTAGTTTGACATATTTCAGACTAAGACTAACAAGTACTATGAACAGCGGTTCCAACATTTTGGTGAATTATTTGATAGGTGCACATTAATGTTTGTCTGACCCTTGGTTAACTTTCTTAAATTTCATGGCCAGTGCCAAAGAGCAGGAATACCTGGCCATTGCCTGCATACTACAGTCTACAATCTTAAAAATAAAGGTGCCATAGAAGAACGTTTTTTTGTCCAAATGATTCCATAAAGAACCTTTAATAAATTAAGAACCTTTCTGTTTCACTAAAGGTTCTTTGTGGTGAAAGAAGGTTCTTCAAATTAAAAAAAGGTAAGAAACAGATGGTTCTTTAAAGAAACATTTGACTAAAAATGGTTCCTCCAACGCATCGCTATGAAGAACCTTTTAAAGCACCTTTATTTGTAAGAGTGTATATATGATCCAACTCTTAGAAACAATGTACTAAAACAATACCTTTAGCTTATCAAACACTAACTTAAATTCAGAGTCTTTTTTGCACCACTTGTATATTTTTAGTGTTGTCAAAACTGTGCCAGCACTGCGTATTAATGATGAATTCAAAAAATATTGTGCACGTCATCAGGTTAATACTTTATTTGTATGGTTGTAGTGTGGACAGAGGGAGTAAAGAGAACAGGAGCAAAGAAATTAACTGTTGATTGTAGACTTGATTCGGCAATGTGTGCCAACAAACCTTTGCATTAAATGGTCACAAAGTCAACAAGACACAAATAAAGTTTTCAAACATTTCACTTCTTTGAAACTGCCCAAATATAATGTGGACCTCTAAAACAATGGCACAATATAACATTGTCACAAAATACCAGACAATTTAGTCACATGCCTACAACTATGACCAAGTGCAGAACATATGCAGCTGGTAGATTTTAGTCACTTTGATTGACAATTGAAGCCTCCAAGGGTCCTTGTTCTGGGTGGACCAAAATGATGCTAATAGTTTTGTAGTTCAGATATTGTTTAAAACCAAACAGATCTGTGATCATTTCACTACGTATGTCCCCAAAAAGCTTAATTTCTAAAACATTTTTATAGGTCTGTGCAAATATTCAGTAGTCTATCCAGATGCTGACTGATAAATATTTTTAGTAGTAGTAGCCCACACAGTCACAAGTGACCTTTTTCAAGCATACTATCCACTGAATTTCGTTGAATGTTCGCTGATGGATGAAACATAAGAACTAGTAACTCATTATGTTGTTCCTCAAAGCAATACTTAAATAGTGTTTTATAGAAAAAGGTATGACAGTTTTTTCTTTGTAAGGTGCGTTCAGATTATGTGCATATTCTTATTAGCTTATTTAAATAAAAAATGCAAAGGCATCTTGTATGTAAACATCAGAATTTTAGATTTAGTCATTTTAAACCTGATTCATAATTTAACAACTGATATTCGAGCCTGTATTTAAACCCAATTAGATTTAAATATTCAATGGAGACAAAAAAGCCAATGTTATTAGTTCTCTAAAAATAATTGAACCTCTCAACAATGTATGTTTTTTACATTCGTGTACACAAATTTAACATTGACTTTTTTACCAATCACTGGTACAGGTGGTGGACACAGTTCATTCATTTATACATTTCTAGAATTCATGTAAAAATGTTGTCATGGTGGAGGAAATACAGCAAAAATTAGAGGTCCAAAATCAGTTTGTTGGTAGCTATCAAGGGAGATAGACCTTGTTTTGGTTTCCTTTTCCTTTACCACCACACACCCTTTCTCTCTCTCTCTCTCTCTCTCTCTCTCTCTCTCTCTCTCTCTCTCTCTCTCTCTTTCTCTCTCTCTCTCTCTCTCTCTCTCTCTCTCTCTCTCTCTCACGCACTTTTACAATGCAAACAAAAGGCTTGTACTCATACCCAAGTGAAGCTACATTATCCACAACCATTCATTGCATTGTGTTTTACCCTCAGGAAATGAACAGTGCTGCGGCTACATTGCACAGTTTCACACTTACTCAAAGGGAGAAGGTAAAATATTGAGAATAGACAGGGAGAGGGTGTTGGAATGAGAAAGAGTTGGAGATGGAAAGGTGGTATTCGAAAATGCTTGGGAAAAAGAAATAAGGCAACATAGGAGTTTCTCTTTTTGGTTTTAGATTTGAAATTTTCATACTGAAGGGTTAAAAAAAGAGGGAGGGTTAAAAAAAGAGGGAGCAAAAAGTTTCCTCGAGAAAAAAGCAGGAGAAAATGAAGAACCACATATGGAGGAAAATGGAGTTTTGTGACAACACCAGAAGATACTGAAGAAGCAATTGTTGCTCATGCGTTGTGATTATATTGAATCCAACTTCCTTGACATGTCCCTAAGACTACTGTATATATATATATTTATATATGAATACCTCATAGCGGTTCAATATTACATGTTATTTTTCAAGTCAGCGTACAGAAAGGATCTACCATACTGTCTTTAATTTTAAACTCATGACTAAATTACATTCATATTCTTGTGTACTTGAACGAGCTTCAAGTACAAGCCTTGTCTCACTACCAAAAAGGGAAAAATATGTAAATCAAACAAATAATATAGTGAAAAACAAAAGGGGGAAAAAAAAGTACAAGGGAGAGCTTAAGCCACTCCAGTGCTATAAGTCCCATAGTGCAGGCCCTGCAGGGGCGCCAGGACCGACTGACGTCCTGTCCTTCTCTTTTCTCTGCTGCGGAGAGAGAATCTGCTAACCGAAAGAAATGGTGGCTTGCTTGTAGTAGATTATGTTTTTCTAAAACTAACATTCACCAACTACTGCCTCTTACAAGTGTACGGCTCTCTCTGTCTTTATAAAGGAAGCTCCATTTATGCTAACGCACTGGCCAGCTGCGCTTTTCTCCAATTTTTGCTCACTCTCTCACTCTGTCATTTCTCTCTCTCTATTCCGTCTCAAATTCAGTCAAGTGAATGGAGTGTCTTTCGTGGACACCAGGGGGCAGTGGGGAGGAGAAGGCCACAAACATGAAGTCGACTGGAACGTATGTTGTTGGAAGAGATGAAACGGTTGGCAGGAGTACTGGAAGAACACAGACTTATTTCACAACTGATCAAGGATTAATACCAACATCCTACAAACCGAACTATGCGAAACACAATCTGTCTCTAGGCATAACATGCTCAAATGTAGAGTGGATTCTGCATCACCGTACATTTGATCTTGTCATGATGATCCTGGTTAGTGAAGGCGTCACATAATAATATGTTTAATCCATATGACATGTAGCTACACCATCAAGTTGCTATGCTATGACTTACGAAAGAAGAACTTCATCTATTTTTTCTATTTACTGACCTATTAAGATTATAACAGCTTTCCAGGAATGATGTTTTTACGTGAACTTCCATGGAACTGACCAAGGCTGATGCAGCACAAATGATTTTAAGTGTGCATGCCTACACCCCCAACACACCCCACAAATACACTTACACAAACCTGCAGGCACACATAAAGCCGAAATACTGAAAAACACGTGACTGGAGTACCGATGTTGTAAGATATGACACTATGAGCTACCCCAAAGTCTCCATGCATTACCTCTATACAAAATCGCACACTATACACACACTCATGCATGCACACACTCGCACGCACGCACGCAAACGCACGCAAACGCACAAAACTGCTGCTGCACCTTCCCTGTGTGTTGAGTATGCTGAGCCTCTTCGGGCATAACAATTCACTTTCAATGATAAGCCACCCTTGTATTACTATAAGCAGTATAATTAACACAACTATTATTATCATTATTGTTGTTATACTGTCCTTATTATGGGAAGCAGACAGAATGCATTTAGCGCAACACATATCCTGTTAGCTGTTATTGTTCATGTGTTATCCCTAATATCGCATTGACTTTGAGAGGACGGATATCCAAGCTCTAACGACACTACAGAAGAGGCAAAGAAGTGGTGTGTTGGAGGTGCATCTTGGCAGTGCCTGAAGGGGGCGTTATATCTATTGTTCTTCACCCCCTTATATCCTTTCTTCCTGTCGTCAAGACACCTCTCCATCTTTCCACCACGTCTGATTCCTATGTATGCCTATGCATTTACAAAAGAGAAGTAAGAGCTGTGCAAGAGTGTTCAGTTAACAAACAGAAAAACATAACTTCCACCCTTAATGGCCTCCTCTGCTCTTTCACAGATATTCCCTTGCTGCCATTGTGTACTCACTTATGGGGTGTCCTGCTTTGTGCTACTGCTGCCGCCACTGTTGTATAGGCTGGGGTTCACCACTAAAGGATGGGGCACTGTGCCCGTTAAAGGGGCAGCAGCGGCGGCGTAATTGAAAAAAGGCAAGAAGGGTAAGGGCTCTTTGTCCCCTGATGCCATCATATTCAGAGCCATTGGAAGGGCAGCAAGGTTATAGGGGTATGGCAGTAGCTGTGGGCCATACAGTAGGTGATAGGGGTCGGGGTAAAAGGGCAGTTTAGTGGAGTCAGAGTGGGGTACGATCTTCCCGAGTGGCGGAAAGGGTAGGGGTCCAGCAGGGTAAGACATCAGGATTTGCTCGTCCTGTTTCTTACCGGAGCAGTACCCCCCAGGTATGACCAAGGGAAGAGTAAGCTCCCGGACAGGGTAGCCTGAGCCTCTGTGGTGTTCTGTAGAAGTGACAGAGGTGTTGTCCTTTGATTCAGGCTCTGCTATGGGCACTTGGGGATGTAGCAGGTTGTGGGATGGAGGAGTTTCGCTCATCCTAGCTGAATTCGCTGGAAACATAAGACCCTGTTTTTCTGTATTGTGCCTTCCTCTGTGCAATTGGCTATGCTCCACCTGTGGGCGCAACTGTAGGTCCAAGGGTCCTGGAGAGTGACAAGGTGACTTTAAATACCTTTGAGAAGGTCCTTTTGGAGTGGTTTGAATGACAGAGCATGTAGGAGATGGTATAGGACTGAGTGGTTCCTCTTTGGGTACTAGCAACGACACCTCGTTACAAAACTGTTCCTTTGAGATGTTGGATGGATGTTTAATCTGTTGATCAAGCTCCTTCTTTTTTGCCAGTATTGTTGGCATGGATAAGTCTTGGGCTTGGCTGCTGGATTGAGGAAAGATTCTTAAATCCTGAGCATCTTGTAAATCACTGAAATCTTCATTTGGAATATTGTCACCTTCTCGAAACACATAACCTCTGCCTGTTTTTAGTGATATGGGTCCAGATGGAGTTGTGTCTCTTCTAATCTGAGGCTCTGTCAGCATTTGAGAAACTTGGATTTGCCTGTCGCTTGGCGTTGGGCTTCTCTTCTGCTGATCTAGTGTGTCTAAGTTCCGTTTCTCTGGTGTCCTGTAGTCTAGGCACTCTGCACCATTCATTACTAGTACACTAGGGAGGTTAGGAGAGATGACGTTATACCTTTCTAAAGTGGGGCTGTGCATAACTTGGGAAAACTGTGCACACAGTGGACTGTGGACTTTGTCATTGGCTGCCACTTTGGGGCTTTCACAATTTCTGACTCTTTGGTGTTCTTCCATCTTCTCACCCAGTTGGTTGTCAGTGATTTGACTGTCTGGTTTGGAGTAATATATGACAGACACGGGCTGTACTGGCTCACAGTTGGTGTCTAAACCTTTGCTTGGTGTAGTCTCCACTGCAATAGGTGCACAACTTGGCATATCTTGCTTTTCCTGTGTGTCTTCAACCTCGGTTGAACTGCCTAACTCATGTCGCTTGAGGTGACAGTTAAGTGCAGCAGAGGTTTTGCAGACCTTGTCACAATGTGAGCATGTATATCTGATTAAAGGCCTCCTGCCCAAGCGTACTGGACTGCCTTTCTCTATGGAACGTCCATCCACTCCATTCTCATCCGCTTTCATTTCCACCTCGTTTCTTGATGACTGGGAAGCGAAGAAAGTAGGGGCAGAAAGGGGCTTGTTTTTGGGATGCTGAGTTCTCTGATGTTCCTCTAGTTTGGACTGTGATGGGAATGGAGCTCTGCAAAGCATACACACAAACTCAAAGAGATGTGTCAACTCATGTTTGTCTCGTTTCCGTGGGCTGGAGAACCATCGCCCACATGTTCCACACTCAGAAGCCTGATCTTCTGACCATCTTTGTTTGATGATAGAGGACGCTGAGTTTTGAGGATTGATTGTAGCCTGTGAAACAGATGAAGGGAGAGGAAGATCAGGCTTTCCATGAGTTCCCTTTTCTTTTTCCTTTTGTTCTGTTCTTGAAGAGACAGGACATAAGTGTGACATTTCTTTGAGTTCAGTTTTCTGTGGATCACTAACTTCTCTCCGCTCTTTCTTTACTTTCTGTCTCCTCTCCTCTCCCTCGTCTGCGTCTTCAAAGTCAGTTTCTTTATTCAGATTCTTCATGAGTCTCTCAGCTCTCCTCATAGGCCTCAGGGATCGTTTGTAGTGCAATTTGCGCTTCCAGGCTTTAGCCCCTTGCATATGAAGGGCCTTTCGCTTGGGTTTGTAAGAATAGTAAGGCCTCCATAGGTTGTCCTCCATGTCATGGTCATTTCTGTCCTCCCTGACCTCCTGCCGGAAGAAGTATTTCCTCACCTTGCCTTTCAGTTTAGGGTTTTTCCATTTGGACTCCCCCTCCTTTCCTTTCTGACTGGAGTTACGGTGTTTACGTTGGTGGTGATTGGTGTGCCGCTGCTCTCTCTGGTCCTCCTGCGAAAGGTTGCCCTTTTTGGGTTTGCTGTGTGTAGGGCTTTTGTCCCTCCTTAGATCTGTTTCAGAGATGCTCCGTTTGACAATGGCCTCCTCCCCTATGCGCACAGTAATCTGACAAAGTGGACCGCTGCCTTTGACTTCTGAACCCACTGCTAAAGGAATTGTCTTACTTGACTCTGCTTTATTGTGAACTTTTCGTCCCTTGTGAAGTTTCTCCGTTGGCTGTCTGATTTTTGAGGCCTCTCGGTCCACGCTGACAGCATCCCACTCCCTGTATGCCTCTGTGTGCTCTCTCTGGCTATGTTTTTTTATCTGTTTTTGACCTGTTTTTGCCATTAGATGTTTTTCTGGACTTCTTTTTCTTTCCTCAGAGTTCATCTTGTTTCTATGAACAATGACAGAGGAAGAAACTGCAGCGCTGTGCATGATGACAGAGGGTTTGCTGTGTGCAAATGCAATTACTGAAGAGACAGCTCCTTCTGGGCACTTTGGAGTTTTGCTTTTTCCACTGGTACTATCTGACTGCCATAAATCCGACTCCTCTGTCTCTATTGCTTCTGCTTCTGTTTGAGGTGAAGCTAGATTTTTACTCTGCTCAACACCCACCCTGATAGGAAATCCCTCAGGCTCTGTCTTGATGTCTGGGGTTTGAAGATCTTTCAGGAAAGACTCCAATTTCTTAGTGTCCAGGGGTTGTGGGAGGCTGTCGTCTATAGATAAAGGCAGGGTTACTGATGAATCAGAAGTGAGTAGTCCATCAGCCATTGGCTGACTGTATGTTTTGTAAGGTCGCTTCAGAGATCGCATGGGCAGCAGGCGGTACAGTTTAAGGGCATTGACCTTCTGCTTGTAGCCACCATTGGCCGTTTTTTCACTTGAGATCAATCCAGGATTGATACCATGGAACGCCTTTTGGTGTGTTTTAAGGTTGTAGTAAGTAGGAAATGCCTCCCAGCAAAAGATGCATTGGTAGCGCCTTTCACCCGTATGCCACACCTCATGTTTGGTGCGGTACTCTGCCAGAGCAAAAACCTTGTCGCAGTAATGACAGGGGTACTTCCGGCGCCACGAATGCACATTGGAGTGTCGCTTCAGGCTGGACAAAGTCATGTAAGAGCGTTCACACACAGAGCAAAAGTAAATTATATGTCCATCCACCACTTTTACAAAGTGATCCTCTTCCCCCTGGGCATCCCCGCAAGTCAGTGTTTCAGCATGACGGGCGTGAAGGTCTCGCACTTTCTTTATAGGCCGGCCAGGCCTTGTTCCTTGTCCAAGCTGTTCTTGCTCTGCATCCTCATCTGCTCTCTCCCCCTCCACTTCACCCTCCTCCAGGGGCTCTTCTTTGGGTGGCACTGGAAAAGCTGGCAGCCCTTGCCTGCAGGTGGCCTCATGGGATTGCAGTCTTTTATTATGGATGAAGGCTTTGCCACAGTGGCGGCAGCTGAGTACTCGTCCCCCCCGATGGAGACGCATGTGGACAGTGAGGGACGAGGCAGTGCTGAACAGACGGTGGCACACCCCACACAGTAGTTCTGGCTTCGGCACTGCCCTAAAGGAGTCATGGAAAGATGGTGTGGGGATAGTCAAGGGGGAGGAAGTTAGACAGACAGACGAGGGCGAAGTAGGAGGAGGAGGGGTCGATGAGGACGAGTGAGGGTTGATGCTAGGGAGAGGAAGGCTCAGTTCAACATGGAGGCTGTTTGCCTTGCGTTTCTTGCCTTTTGAACTCTCGGGATCCTTCACACCTTGGTCCTGGTAGGCTCTTGCGCTGAGGTTGAAAAGGATGTGTGCCGTCTCTGTTGTCGAATGCTCTTTGTACCCATTATTGAGACCAACCCCAGCTGTCTCTTTTGAATAGTCCATTTTGCTAGAGTGTTGTAAGTGAGACGTTGGGTATCTGGAACCACTTCCATCAACAGAAAAGGACAAAGATGACTTGCAGTTCTTACTGACTGGAGCAGTTAGATCGACAGGGAAGGAAGAGGAAGTGCGTGGCAGACGGTCATTTTTTGATGACGTTTTCGATAATTGTTTATCTCTGGATGCCTCCCCCATCCACACCGTGCCATCTGAGCCATCTCTGTCATGGACGTCAGTGGAGGAAGTGGGGTGGGATGAGGAGCAGTGCTTCTGCGCAGAAAAGCCAGGCAATCCAGCACTGAGGGGAAAACTGAGCGATATTCTCGTCGTTTTGGCACCGTCCGCCTCCTCCGTGCCCTCTCCCATCCTGTCTCCTCTCATGTGTTTATTTCTGTGTTTCATTGGATCTTTGTACAAGTCCTCTGAGATGCTCTCCAAGGCTATAGCTGGCCTAAAACAGAGCACTAGACAGTCAAAGGATGTATCTGTAGTCCAACAAGGTCCAGGGAAATGCTTTAAAGAGGGTCTCCTGTAGCTATATCTTCAGTGCAAAGTGTAGAAACAGAAGTGTCAGATCAAGAAGACGGCGGCTCCTGGAGGTCAAGCCCAGAGACAACGACTCCTAGATGTAGGTAACATTGTGCATCTTTGATTATCTTCATATAAAACAAGATGTGGATTTCCATGCATTGCACATTCAGCTCCAAGAATGCAGTGCAGCTGTGGAGAGGGTCCCAGCTATCCTCTCCCGACACCATGGCCCCACTCTCAATCCTGCAAAAAAACAAAAGATCGTTCAAATATTCTGTTTTCATCATAGGAAACATTGTAGATTTTAGACAACCACAAACCAGAGAGTGTAGTAGTAGTATAGCACATGACAAAAAGTGTGCATTGTGTGGTGGCAAATCTGCATGCTAGAATTTAAAACAGACTGACTGCCTATTTAATACAAGCTAGCACGAAATACGCAATCCTTTATGGTAATTACACACAGTCAACTTAGTCAGACAAGGCTGGTTGCAGTCATCTTAGTTTCTGAATTTGGCATGACAAAATCTGCAAATGTGGAAAGAATCTCAGCAATCAACCCCACTGAGTCACAGCATTCCCTTCACCTAATTGAACGCTGCTAAAATTTAATTAAGATTTCCCCAACAGAGTGTTATTTATAGGCAAAGTGTTCCAAATATGCCTAGACTGAAAAGGTACCAAAATATAGATGGCCTTTTGAACTGACGCATCGTTTATTCCTGATGCTACTCCTTTAATATATATAACTACACTTTATATCATTTAAAGCGAAAGGCCATGTGAAAAGTACTATCATGGAGTTTTCCTTAGCAGTCTGAGAATGAAAGCTCTACATCGTTGCTGTGTTCCTAAACCCCCCTTTGTTGCTTATTTAATGATTATCTTATTTGCTTAGCCTCTCTTACCAAAATCTACCCTAGATTTTGATGAACATTCTTAGTTATCACCAATGATGCGACACCAGAGAAAATCCCCAGTCATGGTTTTCTGCCTGCGTTTTAGCCAGGCAGGCAGGCCTCTGTAAAATTCCACAAGCAGGCCTGAACGCACTGAAACTAGGTCAGCACTGTTATTGCAGGGAGAGAAAGAGAGGAGGAGGGAGAGCAATGGAGAGAGAGAGAGACAGAGAGAGGTGGGGAAGAAAGCAAGATCCAGGCCTGGAGACAGGAACAGCCACAAACACATGCACAGAAACACACACACACACACACACACACACACACACACACACACACACAAACTGACACTCGCACACACAAGGCAGTCAACAAGCTGCATGCACTCACACACACACTCTCCTCTCAACACGCAAACACATTTGCAGGCGTGCAGGCATATATGAACCGGTCTGTCTGTAAACAATCGGCTTGACAGCTAGCGTTACCCAGCATATCACAAATGCAGCTGCTGTGAGTGTGCAAAGGATGTATACCAGAAGACCTGTATAATAATAGATGTTACGTAAGAGTAAATTCAGACAGGAAGAGCTGAACATTATTTAAACCTGCCCAACACTTGTTGTGGCTGGGGCTGCTGTGACATGAAACGAGGCCTAAGTATGACACAGTTTTACACGGCGTTCGCATCGTGAATGGACAAACACATCTGCCACCCCCTCATTTTCTCTGTACGTCTGTCCCTATTTATCTCTCCCTCTCACCCTCCTTTTCTCTTGCATATGACGCACACACTGCCTCTCAACAAACAGTCCCTGGTGCAAGAGGCTGGCCAAGCGTGACAGGGCCTTTGCCTCCCCCCTCTGACTACCCCTCTACTTAAACATGCGACCGACTGAAAGAGTTAGAGCTGAAGTATTAAGGTGTTGCGTCTCCCAGTGCATGCTGGTAAAGATTTTCAATTTGAGCACATGAGATGAGTTGTTTTATAATGCGGTCACAGCTGGTTAGGAACTGAGAGCTGTCTCGGAAGAAGCTGGGTAATGGCCTAAAGGTCTCGCATTGAGCTGTGTGCCACTAAAAGAGACCATGGACTGAATGGCAGTGGAAAAGGGTAATGAGTGAAGGCCGCCTGTTTCCGTGTGGCCGTGACGGGGCCCACCAGGGTGAGGCGGACTGTGAAAAGGGGGCTGTCGCTAGATACTGAACTCTGCACAACCCCCTGCCAAAAAACATGGTGGAGCCAGCCAGAGGAGAGATGAGGGGTAGGAAAAAGAGCAAAAAGGAGGAGTGGGCTGTTTTGGAAGAGCGAGAGCGGGGAGAGCAGTTGGGAGATGGATCTGGATGGTCCGAGGTTGGGTTCATGGTAAGATTTCCTCGCTCCTTGCTTTCCCCTCCGAGCAATTTATGGGATCTTGGTGATTTGGCATGACGGGCCATGCTCTAGCGAGTCTGCCCATGTTACACTCTGTGTTCGACATGGTCCGCTGAGTTTAAACTCGACAAGTGATTCCCATAAATCTGTTGCTGTAATATGATCAAGGACGATATTCTGAGGAAAGCAAAACTGGAAGATTTTTGCCATCATAGACAGAGTGACCTGGCTAAAGCTGCTTCCTTTAGATCATGCCTGAACCTGCTTTAGTTTGGTCCGGAAGACGAGCAGCACTGCCATGTTTCCATTCTAACTTGATGCGAGATATGCCAGAAACTTTATGCTAACGTGTGCCAGAGTTTGAATAGCAAATATCCCATGCTAGCTGACAGGAAATTCAGCTCGCTTCGACAAGATTGTACGACTTGGCTGCTTGGCTTCTAACGACCTCTGACCCTATGGCCTTGCTGGGAAGTTAATAGTGCACCTCACAGGAAAAGACAAAAGTGCATCTTATAACATCTATTGACATCCATCCAGATGCTGCTTTTAGGAAAACGACGGAGATGCTGCTTAATCGTTAATTCTCAAAACGTGTCCTTCGCTATTGAGATCTGAACTTGCCACAACATAAAGTATCCAAATGCACGATAAGAGAACGCACCAAAAAGAAGTCTGAAGCTTTATTCTGATCATACTTTAATCGTGGAGCGACTCACCAGCCCTGAAAAAGAACTGCGTGGTTCAGCCACAACAGCCGAGGATAAGGGAGACAGGCCTTGATTAGCGCACACACACAAACCCACACGCACACTCATTTCTGGTGTCTACCCAGAACCAAAACAACATCGATATGATATGAGAGTGGCACAGAAACACAAGAAGCAGGAAGAGGTGAAGACAGAGAGATAGATCAGAGGAAAAAGTCTCTCCTTCTCACTCCCATTCTCCGCTAGGCAAGCACACAACAAGACAACGTACCTCGAAAAACCTTCTGCTGCATCTCGGCTGCGATGTGTTCTCTCTCTCACTCTCTCACTCTCCCTCCCTCGGTCTGTGTGTCCTGGTCTGCGTGTTCCCGTGTGCGTGTATGAGTGAGAGAGAGAGAGAGAACACAGGGAAAGACGAGCGCGTGCACACAGGCAGCGCTATGTAGAGGGCAGAAACGACTCTCTCGCACTCTGACTCTCCCCCTCCTTCTGCCGCTCTATCTCTCCTTCCCTTGCTCGCTCGCTCACTCGCTCGCTCGCTCACACTTCAGTTTGCCACTGACACATGATTCTGGGCTGTTTTTGCATTTTTTATCTCCCCCAGCCTCATACCCCTCGCTCACCCGCACACACCCCCCAGCCTCATTTTAATTCCAATTCTCTTTTTATTCCCAATTTTTTTTTGTTCATTAGACACACACTTTCCCCATGCACACTCTCTACTCTACATACACCAAGCCTGATGATAGCAAGGAAGGGAGGGAGAGCCGGAGCGAGGGAGAGAATGAGCGAGTGAGAGGACGCCATTTAAGCAGTTTGTTACGAGCACTGCCAGTCCCCAAAATGGCTGAAAACAAACAGGAGCCATGCCAACAGAAAAAAAGCTTGGCCATAGAGACACGAAGGGAAAGAGATAAAGAGTACGAGCGGGTAGAACGAGAGAGAGACGCCAGACAATACTTGGGCAAAACTCTTTAAATAAGTGAGGTAGCCAAAAAAGAGATCAAAGGGAAGGGCATGGACATGCACTTTGGTTTCCATTTTCTCCTCTCTCTACTTCCCTGACTAAAGAGGAGGACGTTTATGGCAAGAAGCGAGGAGGTAAACAGTCAAGTTTTTGGCCGAGGCGGCCTTCTGTGACAGATTTGGCCTTCTTGCTATTACACAGAGCGGAGAAATAGCACCTCTACGTACTTTTTGTCCTGCCCTCGTTTGCCAAATCAATCTGTCTGGCATTTGCTGGATCGATCCGCGATCTATCTATAGCTACTTTTTTTTTTAAGTTTAGAAACCACCTGTTTTAAAACAGCAACTATTTTAACAGGATGAGAAAAATGAGAAAAGAAAATTTCTCGCTTCACTCTTCTGTCCACTTTTTTCATGCCCAAAATTCTGCTGAACAGCTCATTATACCCCCCCATCCTACGTTCCTTTCCCCTGTGCCCTCGGTCCTTCTCTCTATTTTTCCTTTCTCTTTCGCACTCCTTCTTTTTCTTTTCTATTGTATGCCAGCCCACTTGTCTCCATGGGAACTCGGTTTGGAAGGGGTGTTGTTCTTATGATCTCTCCGACTTGTTGGAACTTTGTCACTTTTCTCACACTTCGACGTGGTTCTTATTGTGAGCTTGATTATAGAACTTTCAGTTCACATGCTTGTTTTAAACTGTTGTCTCTTTTCTGAATTTTTAATAGTTTAGGTAACCTATTCAGTAAGATATAAGAAACTCACCACAGTCAATATTAAAAGCACGGTGCCAGAAAACATGTCAAGATATGTAGACAATGGATAAGGAAATCGAGTTGTTGATAAGGACCTTCTGTGGAAGTATGTCTATTTGATTTAAGGTACCTTTGGGATAAGACCTCAGTTCAAGTCAGAGTCAGTGTGATAGCAAATGTGCAAGGATTATGCGTTTGGTAATAATAAATGTGTGGAATAACTTTTGTGTGGTCTTTACAGCTCTGTAAACAAGCTTTGTCGTATTCCAAATTATTGTATTTGTCGTTTGATTGCCTCAAATCTTTGTCTGCTGTGAAAATAGGTGGCTCAAATGTTCCCCTGCTCACTGCTGATCAAAGGCCGTCTTTAACATGACATATGGATCAGCAGACACTAATGAGAGGGCAGTGGCCAGCTGAATCTCCACGGTAACAAAAGAGGCTGGGACATCTGGAGTCAGCCACACACAGACTCCTGGTGAGTTTTGGGGAAGAGGGGGCTGTCAAATGTCTGCCTGCAATGGGAGCACTGGATAACGAATATGGCAGTGGGCAGATGAATGAAATGTCAAGTTAACCCTCTGACGTTTGATAGGTTTGTTATCAAGAGTACAAATAATCAGTGTTTACATGAGAGTTAGCATGACTACCCAGAGCACAAAGAATCTTTTATTTTTATTTTTATCAAAAACTGTACAGATGGCATTGATTTAGTGCTTACTGTTGTGACTATTGTTGTTATGATTTTCAATTTTTATTCTAACTTTTGATTATAGTAATTTTTACACTGCCCTTCAAACTTTTTGTCTTTTAAAGAAGTCTCTTATGCTCATCAAAGTATATATATATATATATATATATATATATATATATATATATGTGTATATATATATATATATGTATATGTTAAGCAGGACAACTGTTTGTAACATTTATAATAAATCAGCATATTAGAATGTTTTCTGAAGGATCATGTGACACTGAAGACTGGAGTAATGATGCTGAAAATTCAGCTTTGCATCATAGAAATAAATTATATTTTAAATAAATTATATTTTAATTATATTTTCCATTTTTCTATTTTTTTTTATTTAAACTTTTAATTATACCTTTTTTATTGTATTTTTTAAAAGTTCAAAAGTTTGGGATCAGTAAGTAATTTTTAATGTTTTGTTTTGTTTAATGTACTGTAAAAAAATATTACTGCAATTTAAAATAGTGGTTTTCTATTTTATTATAATTTAATATAGAATGTATTTCTGTGATGCAAAGCTGAATTTTCAGCATCATTACTCCAGTCTTCAGTGTCACATGATCCTTCAGAAATCATTCTAATATGCTGATTTATTATAAATGTTAGAAACAGTT
>NC_133382.1:21516431-21574445 GCF_049309525.1 Garra rufa
GTAGCTCACACATGGAGGAAAATATATATTTAATCACGGAGCTCGAGCTGCTATTAATATGCGGGTCATTGAAACTGCCGTTTTGAATCCACAATCATTTTACTTTCACTTTTGTGATTGCACGTGCTCTGTGTAACCTTATACTACAGCGGCAGTACTTACCACATATTTTGCAAGTTAGATACTTGTTCGTGATGCTCAGGATCTGTAAATCATTCGCCATCTCTCCTTACTCTGTTTATGTGGTAAGTGAAATCTTATGTACTGCAATGTAACAGATAGGGTTGCCACCCGTCCCTTAAAATACGGAATCGTCCCGTATTTGAGAATGAAATTACGCGTCCCGTTTTGAATCAATACGGGACGGGTTTTGTCCCGTATTTTTTTATCATTTTTTAATGCAGCGTCTCATGCAAATCATCCCACTCGCATTTTATGAAGATGCCTCCTTTCCTACTTTTGATTGGGTTATACTTGATGTCATCGTTAGTTTGATTAGTCTTTTTAACTGTCCAGTGAGGAGGGCGGGTCTTTTAAGCAGAGTCTGCCAAGTCTAAAAATGGCAGAAGATGCTTCTCCAGGTAACCCCCGCTTCTTAAAGTTTCAGAGCTTAAACGCAAGAAAAGGTTCCTTTCAGGGGCGGACTGGCCATCGGGAGAACCGGGAGAATTCCCGGTGGCCTAGCAGCCAATTTGGCCCACTACCATTTTTTTTATTTATATTTTATTTTCATATATATTGTTGTTTCTGTTGCCTGCCGAATGTACTAAAGTGATTATTTACAAATTCGCCATTCAATAATAAAACTCTTAATAAATCGTAATCCGGTTCGTCTTGACTGACAATGCAATTCGCCTCGCACACGCTCGCTCCGCCCATCCGCCAAAAGAATGCAAGACTCGGGAATAGAGCGCCCAGGTGGAGCAGAGAGGCAAAACTGTCCTGTTCAGGACATCATTTACAGGTCAGATACATTTGTAAATAGACTATTATAGTTTTGTCTTTGTTTACTTAGTTAAGCATTAAATTGCTTGCAAATATTATCAATACCAGTCAGTTTGCTGGAAAATTAACAAAATTGCATAACTGTTGTAAAGAGTTGGAACTTAGCAGACAAATATTCACATTGTTTTATAACAAGTTTAGAGGGAGCTATGGCTAGCAACAATATGGCCCTTACAAAGATTAACCATGTTTTCACTAAAAAACAAAAACCATGGTTACTATAGTTAAACTACGGTAACCACAAATTAACAAAGGGTTTGCTACACTTTATGGTATTTATAGTAAACTTTTGGTTAAACAAATTGTAATCAAAATGCCAAAAAAAAAAAAAAAAACTACTACTATACTTTTACCATAGGCCTAAAAACATTTAATTATTTTGCATGGCACCAGCCAATGGATTTAAACTTTTTTATGTGATAATGATAATGGCTATATTTATATATATATATATTGTCCATGGTTTCAGAATTTGTTGTGGGTTTTTGGGATGCCCTGGATGAGTGTGAGACCCCCCCCCCTCCAAACAGTATACGTCCCTTATTTTTTGTATTAAAAGTGGTAACCCTAGTAACAGACTACCGCTAGCAAGAAGCTAACAATGTACCTTCAGTGGCTCGCCTTATTTTATTAGAACACCTTATTTGTTTTCCTTGCCTTTCTGAGTACAGACACCAACCCATCCCTGCACTTAGCATCTTCTGCACAACCTGGAAGTTTTTTCCATTTGATGGCACCTTTTAGGGAGACGTCAGATATCCATTTTCCAGAAGTTGGTATGATTCTTTAGGGTCTTCATGAAATGTCTGCAACATACTTTGGTTCAAATTCTTCAGCGGTCTTAGCTCTTTTAGGTCTTGAAACCTTGGCTCTGTTCACAGCGACCTGTTACGGTGCATGTCTCTTTAAATGATAATGAGCTAATGTTCTCTCCACCTCTCTCTTTTGTTTTGTGTGCATTTGGTGGTTCTTTACCATCAGAAACAAAACTAATTCACTACATCCACAGTGGCTCTGATGTAAGGAGGAAATGAAGACTCTTATGTTCATTTTTTCATCCAAATACCTACATTGCTTAAGATACATTGTTGTCGCTACAGCTGCTCGAGTGCGGAGAAAATGGCGGACAGTGTACAACTGGCTCATGGCAGAAATATGCTAATACGGGACAGTCCATCAGCGGTTGTGGGCGGGGCTTGAGCAATATGAAGTCATACTGCTCAGAAAATCAAAATGGCTTGATAATTGAGACTGTTTAGGCTTTTTGGGGGTTAAAAAAAGGAGTGAATCGATTTTTTTCATTGTAGGATGGTTGTGTTCACATACTGCTAAGACACATTTATATGCAAACACCATGTAAAGGTGAAATTTGCATCTCTTTAAATATTGGGAATTGGCCAGCCATCCATTTCTGTATTTTGTTTTGAAACTTTTAGGTTAATTAAAAGTCCCTCCTTCACAGTGCAGGTGAGTAATGACTGTTAAAATGGTAGGATGAATATTGACTTGAATGTAATTGTTGAATGTGTCTTACAGGATGATCCAGGAACACACACACAAACAGAGGAGCAGTCAAGATGTAGAGACCAGATTTAGATTTGATTTGGATAAAGGAGACAGCATCAGAGATAATCTAAGGAGCTTATGGTCGGTTTCCCAAGGTAAGTTTCCAGGTAGGAGAGTCTGTTCTCTTGACAAGGCCAGACAATGATGACAGTGTGCATGTATGCTTTGTAGTGGTGTTGATGAGTGCTGACAAGGAACATGTGCGTGTGATTAGAACTCTGGAAGCCGTGAGGTCTGTGTCAGTGAGGAGTGAGAGCCTGGTGTGGTCCCTCTTGAATTCATGATTTTTGAATAGCCCCTATTTGCATCACTCCTGTCTTACTTATTCATATATGGATAATCTTCTATGCAATAAGCTTAAGCTTAATAATAACGCAGCCACAGTTTTTAATTTTATATATGTCTCCCTCAACGTGTATTATTTGTGATCCTGGACCACAAAACCAGTCATGAGTAGCTCAGGAGTATTTGTAGCAATAACCAAAAATACATTGTATAGGTCAAAATGATCGATTTTTCTTTTATGCCAAAAATCATTAGGATATAAAGTAAAGGTCATGTTCCATTAAGATATTTTGTAAATTTCCAACTGTAAATATATCAAAACTTAATTTTTGATTAGTAATATGCATTGCTAAGAACTTCATTTGAACAACTTTAAAGGCGATTTTCTCAATGTTCTGATTTTTTTGCACGCTTAAGATTCCAGATTTATAAATATTGTCCTATCCTTACAAACCATACATCAATAAAAACTTTCAGATAATGTATAAATCTCAATTTCTAAGAATTGACCCTTATTACTGGGTTTGTGGTCCAGGGTCACATTTAAAGCTCTATAGATGAAGCAGATACTTATAGTAATAATGGATCCCCTTGTCTTGTTTCTCTCAATATTTAAAATGCTTTAGAATATTTCCATTAGCCATCACTGTTACTTTCACTTGTTTATACATCCCTTTAATCATTGTAATAAACTTTTGTTGAAAATCAAAGACCTCACACATTTCAGTGCCGTAACAACCTATCAAAGGTGTCTACCTTTTCAGTGTGTGAAATATCAGCACTTGCTGTTTTTTTTTTTTTCTTATTCTGAGACTTTTTGATTCGCTCACCCTAAGCTGTTTTAAACCTGTAGTCAACACAAAAGAAAGAACTTTTTGGAATAATTTAGGTAACCAAACAGTTGCTGGTCCCTATTGACTTACATAGTATGGGAAAAAATACTTTGGAAGTCAATAGGGACCAGAAACTGTTGAATACCCACAAATATTCAAAATATCTTATTTTGTGAGAAAGAAAGAAATTAATACGAATTCAGGGTGAGTATTATCATAAATATATATATATATATATATATTTTATCTGAGTTACTTAAAGGCATAGTTTTGATCACAGGAAGAAATTAGATTTGATCACAGGAAGAAATTACATTTTAAAATATATTCAAATAGAAAGCAGGTATTTTAAATAGTAAAAATATTTCACAATATTACTGCTTTTGCTGTATGTTGGATCTGCAAATAAATGGCTTGGTGAGCAGAAGAGAATAATTTAAAAAGCATTAGAAATCTTACAGTTCAAAAACTTTTGACTGGTAGTGTATTTTGTATATTATTTATAAAATATATTATATATATTACAATAAAAAAACTCTTTTCTGTTTTAATATATTTTAAAATGTCATGACAAAGTTTTTTAGCAGTCATTACTTCAGTCTTCAGTGTCACATGATCCTTCAAAAATCATTTTAATATGCTGACTTGGTGCTCAAGTAACATTTCTTATTATTAATGCTGTGAAAAACAGCTGTGCTTCTTAACAAAAAATATTAGGTGTTTTCTGCTTCTTTGGGAAACCAAAAATAGTTCTTCTATGGCATTACTATGAAAAGTTCCTTTTGGAAGCTTTAGGTGTGTTTCTAGGTGGTGAACTTATAACTGTCAGTGTTAGAGCTCACCCAAATGTTCTAACCATTCCCCATCTGCCTAAATGTAGATGACATTTCTGCGATCCAAGCTTGGGATGATCAGTATTTGGGCTAATCAGAAACAAACTATAATTTAAATGAAAAAGTGTCATTTAGTGTAATTACTTGCACTCTATTTTATTTATTTTATTTACATTTCTTGTGTTTCTTGTATTTGACATTTAGCATTTTTTCTTTCATAGTCATAATGGTACGTTGGGTTAATTGTCACTGGTTTCTAAATAATAAAACATCTGATGATTAAAATATAGGCTTAGAAAACATTTCTGCTTGGTGAGCTTAATTTTGCAAAACGTACTTTACCATTCACAGTCATTACCATTTTAAAAACGTATCATTACATTGGCTTGGTAAATGTGCCTTTTTTCCCTTTTTCTTCTGCTTCCTTTTTTTTGGTAACCATACAAGCTTACTTATGGAGCCTTGTGATTACCAAACTGGAACAACAGGGCTTCCCTGAGAACTCATGATCAAAGCACAGCCCATTTTCTGCTTGATTGTGGCTTCCGCTTGGAAGAGGAAGATCCAGACAGACTAAAGTAAGAGGAGCGTTCGGCTGTATCTGTTTTGCGCTCAAAGCTTCCATCTAGTGGTCATGTTTCTCCACTGAGTTTCTCAGCATCTCTCCTTCATTTGCACGACCATAATGTAACATTAGTTTATACGTTTGATGGCTATATCAAGAAAAACTGTATGGGAGATAATCTAAAAACGCCATATGTGGTATTAAAAGTGTCATGAAATTTTGGGTAATCTCTGGTACGCCTGTGTTATTAAAAATGTATTGTTTGGTATCAAAGTAAGATGACATTTAGCTCTAATTTCTGGAATAGCATAGCCGAAGGAAACATATTCCTAAAGTGCTTTGCAACGTGATATAGTTAATAATAAGTTATTTGTTAATATCTTGCCTTTTCAGGTATCAGCCCTGACATTATAGTCTGGTCCACCGTGTTAAATTCCACAGAACCTTTATAAAGGTTAAAAATGCTATATATCGATTAGGATATACAGTTTTGTGTCTTACAAAGTTTTCTCAACGCAGGCTGTAGTGAAAGGATTCCAAAGAGCGAGTCTAAAGTACGCAGTTGCGTAACTATTTTCTTGTCTGCCACAAGGTGGTGCTGCAGCTCTGCTTGAAATACATAAGACTATCTACACTACACACGGACAAAATATTAAGCAATGTGTACTTGAACCTAACCTAATGAATCCCTGTTATGTCAGCGTTTGATTCACATAACTCAGGCACACAAACCTAATTTAAGTACACAGATTTTCTCAGGTAGGTAGGCTTTGAAAAACAATGAGACCAAGAATTTGAATGCAATGCAAATTACTTTATTTACACACAACACTTAACGTTACATGAATGTCACTCCAGAACATTGCAAACCATTCAGAGTTAAGCTATGAGACATAAACGTGTCCAAATGACAGTCTGCTGATGACAACCTACTTTAAATATTTAAAACATTAATAAACCACTTAAATATCACATTTAGTCAAATACAACGCATTTAAAGGGACAGCTCACTCATTTACTCACTCTCATGTGATTTCAAATGTATGATTTCAGAATAGAAAATTGTATTTTCGTCCCTAACATTTTGTTTAACATGTTTTGTTCTTCATAGAAGAATGTCACACAGGTTATAGACAACATAAATTCTATAAGTTTTACGTTTGAGTGAACTATCCCTTTAGTTAAGACTGTAAGAGTCATTAAGCTCAACTTACAGTCAAACGTACGTGAGCTTTTCAGCATTCGTACTGAAAAACAGTAGTAGAAAACAGCCTCCATGTTGCACGACCAAAGTGTACGACCACCAGCCCGCCTATTTATTTTATGTGGATTGCTTTAAATATGTATATATAACGTTTTTCTTCAGAAACAACGATACTACCTTCAGTTTGATAACTGCGTCACAATAATTTCGTTTTTGTGGAAGGTTTTCAGAGTGAACATAATGCTAATGTTAGCTAGCCCAGGCTCGCTTTACTTCAGTCTGGAGTTACGCAACTCCGCTTCCCTTCTGCCCTGTAAACCCGCCCAAGTACACGACTCCATGTTTGTTCATCTCACCGCCACTGTACCCGCCATATAAGACACGATTTATCATAAATCCACATCCATTTAGTGGTATTTCTAAGCGAGGTTCTGATTTAAGTCAGATGACCGATTCAAATAGACTTTACACAACATATATTCACGTCCACGAACAATGAGGTTTTGACAATAAACGTATTGAGACTAAAACCGGTTTAAAGCGCTTTCCAGAAGCAATAACTGATATTTATCCACAACAAAGCCAATTTTCCAGCGCATGTAGTTTCAAAGAAGTCGATTTGGGTTTAATATACATGAGCTGCAACCAAGCTCCTGCTCCATTATCCGATTAGCTTTATAGAGATGGCCGTTATAAAGTATTTTATACTATAAATCATCTTTCTGTAATAAGAAATCGTTACTACTATATAATCATAAACCAACTGAAAAGTTAAAGAACCTCTGTATATTTAATGTACGGTGAATACATAGCCATCCAAGCTCAATGCTAACAGGCTAACATGAACGTGATATAAGTAACACATGACCGGTTAAAAAGCCACATCTAACTTAGTCTGAAACCATACAAAGACAAAACCAAGATTTAGGAAGTTTTAAAAAAGCCAAAATTGATAAAAGCCATGGATATTTGTGTAAACAACTGTATGGTATATTCTGGTATCTATATTAATGTAACTAAGAAAATAAATAAAGTATAAACTGTGAATGAACCTTTAAGAACAAAACAATTTCTAAAACGTTTTTATGTTTTTACAACCATCTGTCTACACTGTAACCTATATTGTACTTAATCCAGAACTATGTACCAGAATAATCTTGGTTATTTACTCTAATGTAAACTTATATACATTCAAAAACGCAAATATACACTAACATTTTCAATATGTAAGATAACATGTAAAAGAAAATAACGTTCACTTTAAACGGGTGTTGTTTAATGTCCCCATTCCACAAAGAATGGCGGCTAACAAACTAGCCAAAAGCTCCAAACAGTCGCTAGGTAACACCGTGTTACATTACTACACATTCTTGATTAACGTTACACTCTACGCTTGCTAGAACAATAAACTACGTTAGATAATCAAATGATATAATTTACGAACTAAAGATTTGCGATTATTTATAAGAAAATCGGTAACAAGAAAACCTAAGCTAGCGCCTTTTTGTAGAACAACACGGCCTGGATGTACGATTCTATTTTTTATTTTCTAATGAGCTACAATAACGTAAAAATACTCAAAATAGTTTAAAAAACATCAGATGTTTAAAACAACAACGTTTCTTGAATAGGTTTTGATTGAAAATGCACTGTTCGTAGCCCTAGGCTTTCAGCGGGGTTTCCAGCGGATCATACCGAAAAAAGCGCGTGCCGTCCAGCCATTGTTTTTACTCGACCTCGTGGATTCTTGCATTTTCCCGTAGAACTGAAATAAATCGAAGAAAATCGTAATAAGTCGTTCGAGGAGTATTGATAAGCGTAGAAAATAAAAGCAAGTCAATATTTTGAATGGCATAAAAATCATATTTAAAACAAAAATAATGATGTTAATCCTCGACGGTAGGGGTAGGCCTCTCACACGAGCTTCTTTTCCAGCACTCTTAGCTGATCCAGAGCGAGACGGACGAAACAGCACGGGTTTTTTTTATTTTTGCTCAGCGGGTGAAAAAATATCAGTCGGGTAAAATCGGCAATGCTCGTAAAGAAGGCGGGCAGTAAGAAAGTTTTTTTACCGCCGTCGAGCGCTGGTTGCGATTGGTCAACTGCTCTCTGCTTATGAATATTCAGAACACGCTTGACGAATAATGTTTTACATTGACGAATCTTGTTTAATATTCATGTATAAAGTGTCTATAGATCCGCCCTTGGTTTATACGGACCTATTGAATCTCTTCATACGTTTTGTCCCGCCTTCACACGCATAGGATTCGCAGGAATCAAAAGCGCGCAACTTCATTGGCTCTGCGTCAATTTTAGTTAATTATTCATATGCGGCGGCCTCGCGGCCAATCAGCGCACAGAAGGATCGATCCGTAACCCGCCCTCTGACTGTTCAGCCCCTGCCGAGTGGGCTGTGTAAACCTGTAGCAAAGCGTACAGTCTATATAAAGACGTGTGAGAGCAGTTTTCTCTCAGATGCGCTTAGAGCGCACTGGAGTGTAGATCGGGGAAAGGGAAGGGGACAGCTGGTAGCTACAATAGCTAGTATATAAACACCAATTTAAAAGCACATTGAGTAGCAAGACACGGTGGTCACTGGGAAACCGCCATCGGACAAGTTCCGGTCACCATTGGGTGCCAGGAGAGTCTTGGTGGCGTTTCAGAGGTGTTCCTTCTTACAAAGCGGCGTGCCGGGGGAGGACGCGTCTCTTTGAATAGACAGGATGCACGGACCGCCTTCCAGCGACAGCGCATGCCCATTGCGCCTCATCAAGAGAGTGCAATTCGGCGTCCTCAGCCCTGATGAACTTGTAGGTTTTGCTCTTGGGAGGGGGTATTCTCTTAATTTTTTGAGTATTGTTGTATTACTCAAATCATCATCGTGTTAAAATCATATTAAATACGGTTGTTAACATACAGTGTCTTTTGTGAACATGTGTTTTGCTAACTTAGCCTGCTAGCCACTTCTTCCTCAGTAAGAGCATGTGTTTAGAAAGTTGAAGAAACACTACTCATGAGTCCCGTTTAAACATTTAGCAACACGACACGGAAAGCCTTGTTTGAAGTAACGTCATTTTAACTTGTAATATTTATTCTTTGTTTACTTTATTTGACCGTTTTGGAGTCACATGTTAGACCCAAAGTTGCTCCCAAGTTTCCACATTGTTCCCTATGTCTCCCTTACTGGCAATAAAATGTGAACTTGTATGCATGCTTTGATTTATTTAAACTCAAGTACGATCAATTCATTAAGTACACTCATATTTTGGAATAAATTGAGCAAATGGCATATTTATGTGTTGAGCTGTGATGCTTTTTCTTTAGAGAGCAATGGAAAGTAACTGGTTTTTATTCAGTTATGTCACTTTTAAGGGTTTTTAGCCTTTATATTTCCTGACTACTTTTTAATGAATGTAGACTTAAGCAGTCTTTGACACTTATTTTGGCGGTTGTGTGTTTATGTGGGTACAACATATCATTTGAAGAAACTCATATTACAAAAGGAACCTTGTTTACATTTCAAATTTAATGTTTAAAAATGCTAAAAGCATATTTTTCCAGATCACACATTATTGCTTATTACAAACTTATTGTTGCTCTTGCTGTCCATGTATTTTTTTAATAAACCAACTGCTGTAAGTTTGCTTGAGAATTTAGTGTCAATGTTTTTCCTCTGTTGTAAAAAGTAATTTAACGCATTTGTTAACGTTTTCAGAAACGGATGTCCGTTACCGAAGGGGGCATCAAGTACCCCGAGACCACAGAAGGAGGACGCCCTAAACTGGGGGGACTTATGGACCCCCGGCAAGGGGTAATTGAAAGATCAGGCAGATGCCAGACGTGTGCAGGTATGTTCATAAACTGATTTCTATCCATTATGGTTATTATTAAACACTTAAACCTTTTACTTATGTGTTATGCAAAATGATTTGCTTGTCGTCATTTAGGTAACATGACTGAGTGTCCTGGTCATTTTGGTCACATTGAGCTGGCTAAGCCAGTCTTTCATGTTGGCTTCGTCACAAAGATCATGAAGGTCCTCCGCTGTGTCTGTTTCTTCTGTTCGAAACTGCTTGTGGATGCGGTATGTTGTATTTTCAATTTGCCTTTGTTTGTGATTTCATTGTCAATGTTCTTCCTCCTCCTGTGGTTCTTCTGATCTGCAGTTGTCAACATTTGAAGTGGATCAAAAGTTCAAAAATGTTGACAAGCGGGTATTGTTTTGGTTTGAGGACAACTTTGATGAAAAAGTTTTGATCCACTTCAGATGTTGACTACTTTAGTTCCTTTGGTCAAATTTCACATTTCTAATTTTGTTTTACCCAGAACAATCCAAAAATCAAAGACATCTTGGTCAAGTCGAAGGGGCAGCCACGTAAGCGATTGACCCACGTCTATGACCTCTGTAAAGGCAAAAACATTTGTGAGGGTGGAGAGGAGATGGACAACAAGTTTGGAGTGGAGCAGCAGGAGACCGAAGAAGACCTCACCAAAGAGAAGGTACATGCCTTAAAAGTTCTTCTCTGCATTTAAAGCTTGTTCTGGAAGTTTTAAAACTGATTTTTAACTTTTACATCTCAAGGGTCATGGAGGTTGTGGCAGGTACCAGCCACGTATCCGTCGCTCTGGCCTGGAGCTCTATGCCGAGTGGAAGCACGTGAATGAAGACTCCCAGGAGAAGAAGATTCTCCTCAGCCCTGAGCGTGTCCATGAGATCTTCAAGCGCATTTCAGATGAAGAGGACATGATCTTGGGCATGGACCCCAAATACGCCCGTCCTGAGTGGATGATTGTCACAGTTTTGCCCGTGCCACCTCTTGCTGTGAGGCCGGCCGTGGTCATGCAGGGCTCTGCTAGAAACCAGGTTGGCATTCCTTATTAAACCGTGAGAAAGAAGTTTGATGTATTGCATAGTACTGATTGCTGTTAGATTTGTTTCAATTGTACGTTCGTTTCCCCCAGGATGATTTAACACACAAGTTGGCTGACATTGTGAAGATCAATAACCAGCTGAAGCGAAATGAGCAGAGTGGAGCTGCAGCGCACGTTATAGCAGAGGATGTCAAGCTGCTTCAGTTCCATGTGGCCACAATGGTAGACAATGAACTGCCAGGTCTACCTAGGGTAAGATTTGCACTGCTCTTTAGACGATCTGTATCCAGGCTACTATGAGAATCAAATTATATGCTTATTACCAGTAGCTTCAAATCGCACAAATTGAAATTGCGAACTGAAAGTATGCCTAATGGAAACTTTGAAAAATTCTTTAATGTTTCAAAAAAAAAAAAATGGCCAGTTACACAAGCATTGACTACACAATGCTTGAATAAGGGGCTTTCCTTGCAATTAAAGCTTGGATAACCCCTTATTTACCCTGCACAGGTGTGCGGAGCTGATCACGGTCACTCTAGTCAATGCTTGTTTATACCAGGCGCACTGCAGCTAGTTTCATTTTCAGAAGCGGCTCTCCGTGTTCCTTCTGTTAAGATGGATGCCTACGTCTCTTACGAGTAAAATTAATGGCTAGTGCGGTGGCTTTGACATATGTAAACCTACCAAAATCAATTGCCATGACTTATTGTGAAAGGGAAAAAAAATGCATTGGTCGCATAGAAACGGTTAATGGAAATGCCGTCATCTCGCAACAGTGTTTTTATTTTTATTTTTTTTATCCACATTTCTGAAACATCACACGTTTTGTGCAAATCTAAATAATAATAAAAAGTGATGATGATAATATTAATAACAGTTTAATATTTGTGTGTATATGTTATATAAGTTTCAAAAAGGTGAACATTTTCCAGTAAACTTCAAATATAGTTGCAAAAAGTTGGAAATTTTTCCAGTAAACAACTTTAAATATAGTTGCAAAAAGGTGGAAACTTTTTCCAATAAATTAAATATATAGTTGCCAAAGGTGGACTTTTTCCAGTAAATTTAAAATATAGTTGCAAAAAGGTGGACATTTTTTCCAGTAAATTTCAAATATAGTTGCAAAAGGTGGACGTTTTCCACAATTTCCGATATAGTTTGGAAAAAGGAGGAAATTTTCCCTGTAAAATTCAAATATTTGCAAAAAAGTTGGATATTTTCCAGTAAATATCAGAAATTTTGGAAGTTTTCCAGGGATTTTGGGGTTTCTGGAATTTTTCCACCCCTTTGCCACCATATATTATATAAAATTGTTTTAATTTTATAAATTCAATTGTGTTAAAATAAAAAAAACAGGACACATTGCAGTTAATAAAGACATTTGTGATTTAGTGAGTGGGGTTATCAGGAAGATTTTAATGAATACTTCTCTCTCATATGTTTGTTTCAGGCAATGCAAAAGTCTGGCCGTCCACTAAAATCTATCAAGCAGAGACTAAAGGGTAAGGAAGGACGTGTCAGAGGTAATCTGATGGGAAAGCGTGTAGACTTCTCGGCCCGAACTGTCATCACGCCTGACCCCAACCTGCAGATCGACCAGGTGGGAGTTCCTCGTTCCATCGCCGCAAACATGACCTTCCCTGAGATCGTCACACCCTTTAACATTGACAGGTAATATTAGTAGTTTTTTAATGTCTTTATGAATGCACATTTTACAAAATATTCTAGTGCCTTCTGAGAGGTATCTGTAACCAAGTGCTCTCAATTGTCTTTTTCTTACATTGTTCTCTCTTTAACTTACTTAATCAGACTCCAAGAGCTTGTGAGGAGAGGTAACAGTCAGTACCCAGGAGCCAAATATATCATCCGAGACAATGGGGACAGAATTGACCTGCGATTCCACCCTAAACCAAGTGACCTTCACCTTCAGATTGGATATAAAGTTAGTTTTGATAGCCTTGTGTCTTGTTTAATGTGAAAATGTAATTTTGAATTACAGTGAGCAAGTATCTAAAACCTGTTTTCTTACTAGGTTGAACGACACATGTGTGATGGAGACATCATTGTGTTCAACAGACAGCCTACGCTGCACAAAATGTCTATGATGGGCCACAGAGTGCGAATCTTGCCTTGGTCAACATTTCGACTTAACCTCAGGTACACTGGATTTCTAAGACTTGATCCGTCACATTGTTTCTAGAATGATACATGTATTTTAAAAGAGAATCTCTTTCACTGCTAGTGTGACAACCCCATACAATGCTGACTTTGACGGCGATGAGATGAACCTGCACTTGCCACAGTCTCTGGAAACCCGTGCTGAGATCCAGGAGCTGGCCATGGTGCCTCGTATGATTGTCACACCACAGTCCAACAGACCCGTCATGGGTATTGTGCAGGACACATTGACAGCTGTGCGCAAGTTCACCAAGCGAGATGTCTTCTTAGAGAGGGTGCGTTTACAAAGCTGTGGAACCAGATGTGACCCTGGACCACAAAAACTCAAATTGAGATTTCTACATCTGAAAGCTTAATAAATAAGCCTTCCATTGGATATGACAATATTTGGCTGAGAAACAACTATTTGAAAATCTGGAATCTAAGGGTGCAAAAAAAAAAAAAACACACTAAACATTGAGAATCACCTTTAAAGTTGTCCAAATGAAGTTCCTAGCAATGCATGTTGTTAATTTTTAAAAAGTTTTGCTATTCACTGTAGGGAATTTACAAAATATATTTTTGGATCAAGATCTTTACTTAATATCCTAATAATTTTTGGCATAAAAGAAAAATCCATATTTTTGGCCCAGACAATGTATTGTTGGCTATTGCTACAAATATACTCGTGCTACTTACAACTGGTTTTGTGGTCCAGGGTCTCAAATTATGAATGTAATGAGCTGTTGGGTTGCTCAGGTTCATGAGAGTTATACTTACAAATCATTTTGTGTGCTTTGTTTTAGGGTGAGGTGATGAACCTCCTCATGTTCCTCTCCACATGGGATGGCAAAGTGCCCCAACCAGCTATCTTGAAACCTCGGCCTCTCTGGACTGGCAAACAGATCTTCAGCCTGATCATCCCTGGGCACATCAATGCCATCCGCACACACAGCACTCACCCTGATGAAGAGGACAGTGGCCCTTATAAGAACATCTCCCCTGGAGACACCAAGGTGCAGTAGTGCAGCCCAAGTATTGATCGATTTTGTGCACAATGAAGTTATGCAATTTCATACTCATTTCTATTCATCTTGCAGGTGATTGTGGAGAACGGTGAGCTCATAATGGGGATCCTGTGTAAGAAATCATTGGGAACCTCAGCTGGCTCTCTTGTCCATATCTCATACCTTGAGATGGGCCATGACATCACACGACTCTTCTATTCCAACATCCAGACTGTCGTCAACAACTGGCTGCTCATTGAGGGTAAAAAATAAGGATTGAAACTGTTGTGTGCAAATTAAGTTTATTCAAGTCTTTTATTTACAACTATCTTGTGTGCTTCAGGTCACTCTATTGGTATTGGAGACTCCATTGCCGATAAGGCGACATATCAGGACATTCAGAACACGATTAAGAAAGCCAAACAGGATGTGATAGAGGTGAGTTGACATCATTAGGTATTTATAAATGGTCAAACCAGTTTATTCAGACACGTTCAACACTTCTCATGTTATTACAGATTATTTGTCAATCAACCGAAAGTTATTCAGACAACTCTTAGTATGACTTGGTATGATTTGCAATGTTTATCAATACTTCGTTGACCAATTACCAAGCAATGCTTAATTTTGTTCAGTCTGTGGTGTGAAAAGTTCACTTTAACAATTAAAGAAAAAACACTTAAGCAAAACATGGTCAGGTCAAAGTGCCTGAATTTTTAGTCCCAAATTATCAATTTTACTGGTAGTCCACTGTATTTTGCTATCCTCACTTGCATAAATGAACTATAGTGTCCTGCACCTACTAGTAAAAGATAAAAAAAAAAAAAAATTATATCTGGTTTCTGACTCTATAACAGATCATTGCTTTTGTACGTGAATGAAGTTGTGCATCATGGTCTCTGATCTATCTCACAGGTCATTGAGAAAGCCCACAACAATGAGTTGGAGCCCACTCCAGGTAACACTCTGAGACAGACCTTTGAGAACCAAGTCAACCGTATCCTGAACGATGCTCGAGACAAGACTGGATCCTCTGCCCAGAAGTCACTGTCTGAGTACAACAATTTCAAATCCATGGTGGTGGCTGGTTCAAAAGGCTCTAAAATTAACATTTCTCAGGTGAGTGTGGATGGCAGATGGTGTTCAAGTCTTAAAATGGTTCAAAAGCAAGTTGCTGCCTTTTTCAGACTAAAAGCTTAACTGGAATATAAACCAAATGGCCTTGCTTTTAAATGTGGTCAATGTACGTTTTTTATTTTTTCTCACAATCTGTGTTTGTTCCTTCTCACCCATTTAGGTTATTGCTGTGGTGGGGCAGCAGAACGTTGAGGGTAAGCGAATCCCCTTCGGTTTCAAGCATCGCACTCTCCCTCACTTCATTAAAGATGACTACGGTCCAGAAAGTAGAGGCTTCGTGGAAAACTCCTATCTGGCCGGTCTCACACCAACTGAGTTTTTCTTTCACGCCATGGGAGGCAGAGAAGGTCTGATCGACACAGCTGTCAAAACTGCTGAGACAGGTAATGAACACTCATTGACTCAGCAGCTATTGGGCGCTAATATTAAATCTTCAAATCATAATATTTCTGTCTCTAGGTGAGATGTTATGTATAATTGTCATCACGTTTATCTTGGTTAAAGGCTGACATTGTCTTCATGAGTATTTCTTCTTATTCCTTCAGGTTATATTCAGCGTCGTCTGATCAAATCTATGGAGTCTGTTATGGTGAAGTATGATGCTACAGTCAGAAATTCCATTAACCAAGTCGTCCAGCTGAGGTATGGAGAAGATGGGCTGGCAGGAGAGGCCGTCGAGTTCCAAAACATGGCTACACTTAAGCCATCCCACAAAGCCTTTGAGAAAAAGTGAGTATTGTTGTTTATCATTTACAAAAAATGTAATATTGATTTTGGGCTATATTTATCATATCACTTGGCCTTAACCATTGGCAATAAGGACATGGATAGTAAGTTGTTGTTTTTTTTTTTTTTTTTTAAATAGCCTTCTCAGGTCGTTGTTGATCAACAGCTTAGAGACAATATCCAACATCACTGATTTAACTTTGCCTCTATCTTTATTTGCACAGGTTCAAGTTTGACTACACCAATGAGCGAGCTCTCCGCCGCACTCTACAGGAAGATGTGGTGAAAGATGTCATGACCAATGCCCATGTCCAGAGTTCTCTAGAGAGAGAGTTTGAAAAGATGAGGGAAGACCGAGAGATCCTGAGGGCCATTTTCCCCACAGGAGACAGCAAGGTCTGACCCTTAAAAGTACCATTTGAGTGCCATCATTAACCTCTTTGGTTTGGATATGTATGAATATCACTGTGTTTGCACACTGTCTGTAGACCCAAACTGTTGTTTTCCCATAGGTGGTGCTACCGTGCAATCTGGCCAGAATGATCTGGAATGCTCAGAAGATTTTCCGCATCAATCCTCGAACACCAACTGACCTCAATCCAGCTCGAGTAGTGGATGGTGGGTTTTGTACTTTAAGCTTGTAAATATTAGATTTTATTAACTTTTGTTTTGATGTGCAGACTGTCTTCACTGCTTTAAGTCTTAAGGCTCTACGTTTGAGCAGGTCTCCCAGCTAAGACTCCTGCTTGTGGCAGCTAAATAAAGCCTGCTGACGACTGATCCCTATAGCTTACCGCTGTCTTGTGGTAGACCTGTGCAAGCTGATTATAAAGGCCACTTTTACATTTTTGTATGCGTGTTTGTTGACTAAAGCCGTGACACCAAACTTATGCACTTGACAAATCTGCACCATTTAGAGGTGTCTGTAATTTTATGTAGCCCTGACCAATATGGCTGTTTGTACTAGTCATTATATTGTTGGCACTACCACTTTTGAAGTGAGTTGAATGATCACTAATAATAATAATAATTTGGATAAATGACAAATAGCTGTAAATTTTGGTTGTAAAAGACTAATTTTAAAGAGGAAATGCAGTGTGAAGCCTGATCTTCGAGAAAATATAAAGGGTCACTAACTTTGTCAGTTCTTTTTATTTTTTCCTATTGTACTATAAATCTGTCCAATAGTTTGACAGCAAAATTTAAGTAAAAACTATATATAAATGGCGAGAGATTAATCCTCTTTGTTAGACTTATTTTTAATGTTATTTGTTTAATATGAAATTATATTTTTTCCCCATGACTTGTTGGACAATTTCGAGAAACTTTGCTGTCATCTGTTTAAAACTGCTGAAATCTGCTGGACAGATTTAAAATCAGGATATGGTCTCACACCAGAGGACATGGTTTTTAGAGACAAAAAAACTATATGGATGAAAAAGCTTGCCATTTATTAAAAGGCACAATTATGCTTGAGGTATTTATTAACATTATGCTTTTTCATTTATAAAAGTTAATTTATTTAACCATGCTTGAGACGGTGTTATTTGATATAAATTTGAGCCAAATGTCAAAATTGTTCTATGGTGTGACTTTTATAACAAGTACATGTAGGACAAAAATGTTTAACCATTTACTGCATTTTAAATGAGGACAAAATTATATTCATTTTTATTTTGTGGGACAGTGAAAATGCCATGTCACGTCAACAACACGTTTGCTCTTTTTATGCAGGTGTTTGTGACTTGAGTAAGAAGCTGGTGATCGTAAATGGTGATGATCAGTTAAGCAGGCAAGCCCAGGAGAACGCCACTCTGCTGTTCAACATCCACCTGCGCTCCACCCTGTGCTCAAAGCGAATGACTGAGGAGTTCCGTCTTAGCACAGAGGCTTTTGATTGGCTGCTGGGAGAGATAGAGACCAAATTTAACCAATCCATTGTAAGTAGTGTTTGCTAAGTTGACTGTCTGCACCTGAAGAAGTTAGAAAATGGGGAGTAATGTTTTATTAGTTTGTCAAGATGTCGCATTGCCTGAAGCTGGATGCTTTCTTTTTATATTCTTCAGGCTCACCCTGGTGAGATGGTAGGTGCTCTGGCTGCCCAGTCTCTGGGAGAGCCTGCTACTCAGATGACCCTGAACACATTCCACTACGCCGGTGTGTCTGCCAAAAACGTCACTCTCGGTGTACCTCGACTCAAAGAGCTTATCAACATCTCCAAGCGACCCAAGACCCCCTCCTTGACCGTCTTTCTCCTCGGCCAAGCGGCCCGTGACGCAGAGAGGGCCAAAGATATCCTGTGTCGACTGGAGCACACAACCCTGCGCAAGGTCACTGCCAACACAGCCATTTATTACGACCCCAACCCTCAGAACACCGTGGTGACTGAGGATCAGGAGTGGGTCAACGTGTACTATGAGATGCCCGACTTCGACGTGACCCGCATTTCACCTTGGCTGTTGCGTATCGAACTTGACCGCAAACACATGACTGACCGTAAACTGACTATGGAGCAGATTGCAGAGAAGATCAATGCAGGTGGGCTTGAGATTAACATGGAGTAAATGCATAAAACAACACTTTAAATGGAAAACAAATTGAATGCTGAGGTCTAATCTTTGTCTGCCTCCTAGGATTTGGCGATGACCTTAACTGCATCTTCAATGATGACAATGCTGAGAAACTGGTTTTGCGAATCCGAATCATGAATAGTGACGAGAACAAGTTCCAAGAGGTAATTCATTTACTGGTGAGCACATAACTGCCCTCTTCTTTCAATGTGGTATCCTAAATGTTGGATCTTGTGTCTAGGATGAGGAGGTAGTGGATAAGATGGATGACGATGTCTTCCTTCGCTGCATTGAATCCAACATGCTGACAGACATGACACTGCAAGGCATTGAGCAGATCAGCAAGGTATTTTTCTTCCCTCTTTTGACTGTCTTTAACTTCACTCCAGTAAACTTGAGAGCCCATGTGGCAGAGCACTTGGCTGTTCCTAATTAATCCACCGGAAATATAAAATGGCAAACAGGACAGCTTAATGTTTTGTGGACTTCTCAGATGGCCTTGAGATTGTTTAATTTCTCCCACTCTCTGCCCTTGTAGGTGTACATGCATCTTCCACAGACTGACAACAAGAAGAAAATCATCATCACAGAAGAGGGAGAGTTTAAAGCTTTGCAGGAGTGGATCCTGGAAACTGATGGAGTCAGTCTCATGAGGGTTCTCAGTGAGAAGGATGTGGACCCTGTCAGAACCACTTCCAACGACATTGTGGAGATTTTCACTGTAAGAATTGTTTAACATCTTGTCTAAAGATTGTGACTTAAGACCTCAGATCAAATTCAGAAATGTCTACTCTTAAATTCTAGGTTCTTGGTATTGAGGCTGTGCGTAAGGCTCTGGAAAGAGAGTTGTACCATGTCATCTCTTTCGACGGTTCTTACGTTAACTACCGACATCTTGCCTTGCTGTGTGACACGATGACCTGCAGGGGTCACTTGATGGCTATCACTCGTCACGGTATCAACAGGCAAGACACTGGACCGCTAATGAAGTGCTCTTTTGAAGAGACGGTAAGGCTGTGTTTAATGTTTTTAAATGGTATTAAAGTTGATCTTGTAAAGAAATGTTTAAGATTTAAACCTTCCTCTTCTGTAGGTCGATGTGTTGATGGAAGCCTCATCTCATGGTGAATGTGATCCAATGAAAGGAGTGTCTGAGAATATCATGCTGGGACAGCTGGCTCCTGCAGGCACTGGTTGCTTTGACCTTCTGTTGGATGCTGAGAAGTGCAAATATGGCATGGAGATTCCTACCAACATCCCTGGTATCAGTGTCGCAGGACGTAAGTCAACTTAATTCCTTTTTTTTGAGGCTTAATAGCTTAAATCTTAAACCCACTCCCCAAATTTAAATATTTGGCTAATCATTCCTTTTTCCACCACAGCCACGGGTATGTTCTTCGGCTCTGCCCCCAGCCCCATGAGTGGCATGTCTCCTGCCATGACTCCATGGAACACAGGAGCCACTCCTGCATATGGCGCCTGGTCTCCTAGTGTCGGTGAGTGCAGAAGCTACATACGGTTTTGTTTTACTGCTGCCCTTATTTACAATGCGTTATCTTGTCTATGTCTACATATTCCATTTCATTTCATACCCTGTTCTTTTTTTCCCCCATACAGGAAGTGGAATGACACCAGGTGCTGCAGGCTTCTCTCCCAGCGCTGCGTCCGATGCCAGTGGCTTCTCACCTGGCTATTCTCCTGCCTGGTCTCCTACTCCTGGTTCTCCAGGATCCCCTGGACCAGCTAGTCCTTACATCCCCTCACCAGGTTACTTCACTATCTATTTTAGTCTTGTTCTGTTTTTAAGAACAATCTTTGTTTTGCCAAACAGGCCACTAATGCACGTTGTTTTTTTTTTTCTCTTCAGGAGCCTTGTCTCCAAATTACTCTCCAACTTCTCCTGCCTACGAGCCTCGCTCTCCTGGTGGATACACCCCACAGAGTCCTGGCTATTCTCCGACCTCCCCATCATATTCTCCAACTTCGCCGTCTTATTCTCCCACCAGTCCGAACTACAGCCCCACATCTCCGTCCTACTCTCCCACATCACCCTCGTACTCTCCAACCTCGCCGTCTTATTCTCCAACATCTCCAAGCTACTCTCCAACCTCACCTTCTTATTCTCCGACTTCACCGTCTTACTCCCCGACTTCTCCATCCTACTCGCCAACATCCCCTAGCTACAGCCCAACGTCCCCCAGCTACAGCCCAACCTCGCCGAGCTACAGCCCTACGTCTCCGTCTTATTCACCAACTTCTCCATCTTATTCCCCAACCTCCCCGTCTTACTCTCCCACCTCTCCAAGCTACTCTCCAACCTCCCCATCCTATTCCCCAACATCTCCGAGCTACAGTCCAACTTCGCCCAACTACACGCCCACCTCGCCAAGTTATTCTCCAACCTCTCCATCGTACAGCCCCACCTCACCTTCTTACTCCCCAACCTCTCCCAATTACACCCCAACAAGTCCCAATTATTCCCCCACATCTCCTTCTTATTCCCCAACTTCGCCGTCCTATTCTCCATCAAGTCCGCGCTACACCCCGCAATCTCCTACCTACACCCCAAGCTCGCCTTCTTACAGCCCAAGTTCTCCATCCTACTCCCCCACCTCTCCCAAATACACTCCCACCTCCCCTTCCTACAGTCCCAGCTCTCCCGAATACACCCCGACATCCCCCAAGTATTCCCCCACTTCCCCGAAGTACTCTCCCACTTCTCCCAAATACAGTCCAACTTCTCCAACCTACTCCCCGACTACTCCCAAGTACAGCCCCACTTCCCCTACTTATTCTCCAACTTCTCCTACCTACACCCCAACCAGCCCCAAATATTCCCCCACCTCTCCAACTTATTCTCCAACTTCTCCAAAATACTCTCCTACATCCCCAACCTACTCTCCAACTAGTCCCAAGGGCTCCACCTACAGCCCCACTTCCCCAGGCTACAGCCCCACCTCTCCAACCTACAGCCCAGCTATCAGCCCTGACGACAGTGATGAAGAAAATAACTAAAGATGGTTGGTGCCGGGGTTTGTCCTACTTCCCTGACTGGCACTCTGACCCTGGGGTAAAGACTGAAGGAAAGCCACTCAGCTGGGGTTGTTGTGATTTACAGGGAAGGCTGAGGAACTTGGGATCCCACATGACATCCTCCTTTTTGATTTTTCTCTTTGGACTTCTTGAACTGTTCTTAAACAGCCTCACTAAACAGGCTTCAGTGGTTGCATCTGTTATGTTAGAGGTTTGAACTACAAGCCAAACAAGGCTGCCTTTGTATAGACCGTTTTGGTCGCTCTACGTTTAGAGGGAGAACCATTACTCAGAATTGGTGGAAAGATGCAGGAAATTGACTGCTTTTGGAGGGGAAAGAATATTCGTTGTCCTCCACTTTCCATCTAGTCATTTATGGCTCCCTTCCTTTTTCTCAAATTCAGTGTTGGATGTAAAGGAAATCGAAGAAGTATTGCCAAAAGCCTTCAAACAGAAAACAGTGGATTGTATCTGAAAAGTTTCAAATGAAACCTTGAAAAATATCTATAACGTAAATAGAAAAGGGGGAGAAACTAACCTTTCTCACATTTTACAGCTTTTTGTTTCTCCCCCATTGTAAATAAGCGCTTGCTCCCAGTTTTGATTCTTTATTCCAGATCAGAACTGAGAACTGTTTAAATATTAATGTTGATTTTCTGTCTAATTTGAGTTGATTTCTGAAAAATGTTATTTCTAAAGAAACAGGAGGTTCAAGTGGGTGTTTATTAGAAACGTGTTCAAGCTGACATTCATTGTGCAAATTTAAAATGTCTTGTAATACTGTAGTCTATGTATGCCAGCCCATGACATGGGCAAAAGTGTTGTGTAGTGATTGCCCTCTTCAAGAATCAGAGAGAGGGAACGGATGCTTGATTTGAGGCATCAACTTTCTAGTCAATTGTCCCCAAAAGATGCAAGCCTTATCCTTCACCAGCATCTGCCCAGTAATTTACAATTTCAAAGAACTGCGGAAAAAAAAAAAAAAAGGTAACCAGTGATCTTGTTACCTTTTTTAGTTTATTTTCTTTTATCATTAGAGTGAGTTGGAGCATGGCTTTACATAAGATGCACCATGTTAACATTTTCCTTTTTAAAAAAAAAAATACAAAAAAAAACACCTTGGTTCAAATCTAATGAGTCCTTCCTTGTCCTCAGCACTCAACCCTTTAATATAAGTGTATAATTGTTTTTTCTGATATTTGCCTCATTACAGCTGAATATCTTGTGTGAATTACTGAGGAAAAGCATTTATTTTACATTTTTCTTGTGCTGGCTTCATTGTTGTTGGGTCAGCTTTGCTTTTTGGATTAAGTGCTTGGGGAGGGGGAATGGTGCATTTTGGTTTGTTTCCTTTCGAATATGCACCGTTTCATATCTGACCTTGTGGTCATTTGTTAACCTAAATTTCATCAGCTGATTCTGAGTCATATGCTTGAACAGTAGAGGGCGACAGAGACTGATTTGACTGGGGCGTAGAGGCATTTAGATCTTTGAGTGTTACCTTTTTAAAACCTGAATGCAAGTGGTGACTGTTTCCCTCAACTTACTTTGCCAACTGGACAGTGGTAGTTTCAGGAGGTATTGTTGGCTTGTAAATGACTTATTTCAGCTTTAGATTTAAGGCCTTAGATTGCATTAGGGAGAGCAGTTTTTGACATTGTCTCTTTAATGTCCTTGTTTGCCTTCAGTTTCATGGATGTTTCAAACAAGTCCAGTTAATACTCTATACTCGGGCTCCCAGTAAGGGTGTGTGTGAGTGTGCAAGTGTGCGTGCATGAAAGCATAATTGGAAAAGACAGGGTTTTCTTGAGTTTGAGTAATAACTGGGTTGGGTTTATGGGAAAGGAGAATTTAAATTAAGAGAAATTGCCACTGTATAGAAATCAATCTGATACTTCATTCTCTGTATCTATGTTTTGTTTGTTTTTTTGACTTGGAAAAATAAAAAGTTTGACTAAACGATTGTTTGTGCTTTTTTTTTTAACATGGAGGTTGAGTGCATGTTAAAATTAAATTACAGTTTTTTAAGTGTTAGTTCACCCAAAAATGAAAATGGTCAATTACTCCCCCCTCATGAACAGAACACAAATTAAGATATTTCTGATGAAATGTGACCCTGCGTAGACGGCAATGCAACTACCATGTTCAAGGCCCAGAAAGGTAGAAAGGACATTGAGTAAAATAGTCCATGTGGCATCAGTGGATCAACAGTATTTTTAAGAATCTTCAAGAATACTTTTTGTGCGCAAAGAAAACATTACTTAATTCCGCAATTTCTTCTCTAACGGGGTAGTTCTCTGGCATTATGTAGAGTACCGTGATGCATACTCTACGTAATGGCAGACTACTGTCTCGGGAGAGAATAAAATTGTTGAATAAAGTTACTTTTGTTTTCTTTGCACAAAAGTATTCTCGTAGACTCAAATTATGGTTGAACCACTGATGTCACATGGACCACTTTAACAGCGTTCTTAGAGTTTTTGTGCCCTGGCGTGACCATGGTAGGACTCTTGGTGTCTATGAAGTGTCTGAGAGCTCTTGGATTTCATGAAAAAAAAAAAGTGTATTTCAAACATTGCCTGAAGTCTTACGGCTTTGGATTGACATGAGGGTGAGAAACTGACAGTTTATTTTTGGGTGAACTGTCTCTTTATGCCTAGGACTGAATTTTCTTTCTCAAAGTCACCATGGCATCAAATGTTTTTTTTTTTTGTCTTTTAGTATGAATATGTTGCCTTAAAGTTATCTATAAGCTATAAACAATGACAAAAATTGCATTTACAAGATATAAGCATTCAAAACTTACGCTGCGTCCGAAATAGCATACTTCCCTACTATATAGTATGTGAGGCAAGTCTGAATTGAGGCTCGGGGAGAGAAGTCGCCATATTTGAAAAAAGGCGGTAAATGGAGACACATGACATGTGACAACAGTGTTGCCAGATGTACGATAATTATCGTATTTGTACCATACTTTTGACCTCTGTACGATGTACGATCAATAATACCACAATGTACGATAATTTCAGAATTTTGTGACACCATGGTTGTTGTAATTATAGAGCTTCTATTCTCAAAGATCTAGCTGTGTGGATCCTACGTCTACCTTCATGATTGTGAGGAGCCGTGAACGTGGCCTTACGCATGTCTTTCATCCAATCTTCCGTCTTCTCAACCAATCATCATAGAGAATGGCTCTCTCTCACGAGCACAAGTTAATGTTCCTGTCGCACTTAGGTCAGTTGTTTCAAAACTGAGGTTGTTAGTTTAACATAAAGTATAGAAAATGAGTGCTGAAAGGAGAAATAGCTGTAACATCTAGATAAATATCTTTATTTTGAACGTTTGACTCAAATACGATAATTTTCTCCCAAATACGATAATTTTGAGCTTCTGGTACGATACTTGGACATTTCCAATCTGGCAACACTGTGTGACAACATCAAGGCGGATGTAGTACATCCAAATTCCATTTATACTATATAGAACATACTTTTTAAAGGTCAGGAAGTAGGTTCAAATTTAAATGTAGTACCTACTGAAGCAGTATGCGATTTCGCACGCAGCTTTAGTCTCTAACTTCCGTCAATATGGATCAACGATTTTGATGACATCACCCTGCACTTCAGCTTCTCGTCAAACCTTCTGTCCAATCAAATGCTCTCTAGAATCCGAAGTGTTCCGCCCCCTACACTATAAATAGACAGCTAAAGCTGCGGATGAAATTACTCACTTGTGCATGGATTCAGTATTTTCTGTACGGTGAATGGCGCGTTGTGCTCTATATAGGGGTTAGGGAACGATTCAGACAGTAAATATGTCTTTCATTGGGGCGAAATAAGTCGCGCTGTGCTTCAGCGCGCACACAGTCTGCTCCGGTCCAGAGACACAACAACACGGAGCGGATTATATGCGTAAAACAGCGCGGACCACAGAACGTATCGGACCCATTTGATTTCTACACAGAATCCTATATTTTATAGCAATATATGGATGAGATTGGTTGTGGCAGCCAAATGCGGCTCTACTGAGCTCAATGGCTCTGGCCCAAGCTGTGATACGAAACGCTATTGGCTATTTAAAATAAGAGGGCGGGACTGTTTGATATGTCCCGCGCTGTCTTCCTGTTTCAAATTTACGTCAACACATGCCACTTAAGTGGACCTTTAAATGTCAAGTCTGCAAACGTGTCTTGTAGCACAATGTCGTATTGAAATGAATTGGTGAACTGTGTGTCATTGTTCACTACAATTTGGTATCACACATGACTGATTGTGCATTCAGGCTGAACTTCTGCTTTACCATCTATGTCAAACATATAGGAAGAGTGATTTCCGTAAGTGGTCCACTTAATTTTGTATGCTCAGTTATCAGATTCCCAATTTTGAATTTCTAAATTAAGATTTTAAAGTGCAATTTGTGTATTTCCTCCTTACATAGATATGCCTGTTGTTACGAGGTACTTTAGCCAATGTTACAGACAATTAATACATAACAGTTTCTTGTTTTTAATAAACCACTGAAACCACAGTCCAGCCCCTGGATTTCCTGTGCTCTTAACAATGTGTATAAACACAGTCACAGCCATTGAGTGTACATGCCTAGCTACATTGTTAAAGTTGACAACTTTTAGCTATGACTATGGCTTATCTATTACATTTGTTTTGTGTCCATGGACAAGCCCTGACATATTTTTGAATTCTTTGTGAAGACCTAGGTGTGACTCATATATGTAACAAGAGAAACTGAGAAACCCCTCTGGCTAAATGTGATTTTTAGATATTTTCCTCTCTTTCAGTCCACATAAGCTAGATCTTCTTGCAGTCAAATTTAGTCAAAACTTTTGTTTAACAAATCTCTGAACGTCACTCTGTGCCTTTGCCTATTTTCCTCATTTTTTGACACGTTGGTTTAGGCAAGGGTGTATTCAAGGGGGCTGGACCAGAAGTAATGCAGGAAGTGGTTTTGTACACATAGCCTCTTCTCTACAAATTCTCTTCCTTTCTTTCTCGAAACTCAGCAGGGTTCTTCATCTTAAACAACAGCAAGGTAAGCACTGTAAAACTGCTCAGAAACTCACAAATTATACATGGATAACCCTCAAACCCTCAACTAGGCTGTGCCAAAACTATTCAGCCAAGTTTATTTTAGAGCAAGGTAACTTAGAGCAGAAAGAAATTTAGGCAAAAGAGACACTCCCAAAACTCCACACTTCAGTCCTTAGATGTGCACTCAAGGGGTAGTATTTAAAAAAAGTGTTTGTGGAGTTTAGAAATGCTACTTATTAACATTTTTTGCACATCTTGACTGTTTTTTAAAATGGGGAACTTGGTGAGCATCTAAAATTAAATGCACTTAAAGAAATAGTTATGTCTTTTCTTGTACACCAAACAAACCCTCCGTTAAGTGATTGTAATATGATAACACTTTGACTGTGGTTCTGTCTAAGAAAGCATATAAAAATTATTTTTATGACTCCACCCTTGTCTCTTGCAATTTATCTGTTCACGATCTGCTTGCATGTTTTTGTGTAAAGAAAGATACAGGCCATATAACAGATTACATATCAGTTTGCCTTATCAACCTCTTTATCTGTTTTTCCATCTCGCTTATTACTTAACTGCTTTATTATCATTTTCCCTCTCTGTTATGCTATAATGATGTGATAATGTGAATATGCTACACTGAGTGGTCATGTGCGTTTGTTTTGTAACTTATAAGCCACTAGGCCAATTATTGTTAGCCAGCATTCAATTTAAGAATTCAAGAGTTATGTTAAAATTTAAAAAAAAAAGTATAGAATTTCAATTATGCTGGTTAAAAATCTCCTCACATCATGCTAGAAATCAGTAAGGTAAGTGGTCTAAATGTATTTATGTGTATTTATTATCGTCTGTGGAAGGTGTAGGACCATACAATGTTTGACCAATCAGATTATTCAGTCCAAACATTATGAAACATTATGGCTGTCCTACCTATCTCTCATTGTATGTATTTGCAAGTCTGAGCACCCTGTTCACTCAGACATAAAACGTCATCAGCGTGTTTCATTACACTACTGCAGACCTAACAAGAATGGAAGGCCCCCCTTCCCCCTTCAGGTTTTTTCTCATGTCCGCGGGTTGAAGCGACCCCAATAACGTAATATTTAGCTCCTATTTTACCCCCCGGAACTCGATGGGGCACTCCTTTACCAGGGGCCCTCCTTGAAACGTGATTGGGCTACTTTTGAGCTAGTTTTGAGAAATAAATGGGTGGGTTTTGTTGTGAAAACCTGGCAACCCTGTGCTTGTCTGCCTGTGCACATTTGTGTATTTTGGGTAAGCTTATCCTGCAGAATTGGGCTACTTTCATACATTTTCCACAAGCTGTTTTTCATGTCCGCGGGTTGAAGCGACCCTAATAACGTAATATTTAGTCCCTAGAATGCTAATTTTACCAGAGGAACCCCACCAAAAAACGTGTATTTTACCTCCTTGAACACGTGTTTTACCGGGCGACCCCCCTCAAAATGCTATTGAGCTACTTGTGGGCTAGTTTTGAGTAGCAATTGGGCGGGTTTTGTTGTGAAAACCTGGCAACCCTGCTGTGGTCTGCCTGTGCACATTCATGTGTTTTGGGGAGGTGCAGATTTGCAGTAGTGTTGCCAAGTTTACCGTTTACCCGCAGAATTGGGATACTTTCATACGTTTGCTGCGGGTTTTTCTCATGTTCGCGGGTTGAAGCAACCCTAATAACGTAATATTTAGGCCCTAGAATGCTAATTTTACCAGAGGAACACCATTAAGAAACGTGTATTTTACTCCCTGGAACGCGATTGGGCAAGTTTTGAGGTAGCAATTGGGCAGGTTTTGTTGTGAAAACCTGGCAACCCTGCTCTGGTCTACCTGTGCGCATTCATGTGTTTTGGGGAGGTGTAGATTTGCAGTTGTGTTGCCAAATCCGCAGTTTTTCTTTCATAAGTTTGCTGCAGGTTGTTTTTATGTCCCCGGGTTGAAGCGACCCCAATAACGTAACATTTAGCCCCTGGAATGCAAATTTTACTAGGGGAACCCCACTAAAAATGTCTATTTTAATCCCTGCAACGTGATATGGCAAGTTTTTAGGTAGCAATTTGGCGGGTTTTGTTGTGAAAACATGGCAACCCTGTGCGTGTTCGTGTTTTTGAGGAGGTGTAGCTTTGCAGAAGTGTTGCCAAGTCAACGGTTTTCCCATGGAATTGGGCTACTTTCATACATTTGCCAGGGATTGCAATTGGGTGGGTTTTGTTGTGAAAACCTGGCAACCCTGTTGCAGAGTGATTATGCAGGGAAAGTGTGATCTTGCTTTCAAAGCTAGACTTTCCGAAATAGTCTATCCTACATTCAATTAGTTAGATTAGCCACAAAACAAAGTTGTTGAAATTAATAGATGATAATTAAAAACTAACTCATAGTAACTGTCTTGACTTAGTAAGGGTTTTGCGTATGGTTCTTCCATACTTTCTGGAAACCATAATTCTTCAGGTCTAACTTGTGAGCCACTAGACCAATCTTTTATAGCATACAATTTATCAAAAATATTATTAGAAAGATGTTAATACAAAAAAAGTATAGAATTTCAGCTAATAAATAGGATGAGCCACAAAAATTGTGTTCAAAATTAATAAATGATCATTAAAAAAAATTTGTCAACATCTGTGTTGACTTGGTAATAGCTTTGCATATGTTTCTACCACTAGTTCACAGTTTCTTAAAACTCCCAACTTTTTGTCTTAGAAACTAAAGCCATGTTTTACCATGTTTCCTCCATCAACTCCGTCTGATGAGCGGAGGAAAGATGGATGGTGGCTTGCAGTAATTATCACGCTAGTGTTTAGCGTTTGTCAGGCAACCCGACTCTCCTCTCTGTGGGGCGTCCTCGGCAGGGCCGCTCGGATTATTCCCCCGTGTCCAGTTACTGGACACATATAAGCTAACCAGGCCAGGTAAACCCACACACACTGGAACAGGCAGAATGGAGCCGGACTCAGAAAGCATGCCGGAGCAGGCCGAAGGGGTTTTACAGTTAAGTGGACAAGTGTGTTTCTTAGCTTTAAGTGCACTCTTTACTTAACAAGGGAGAATCTGCTGTCATCACTGTCTTGACATCATGCGCATGGGCCCGCATTCCACTATCTTGTGCTGTACCTGTATGTTTGGCATATTTCATGCTGTTCTGTAGTAGATAGCGTACTACTGTTTTCAATGAATCAATCTTGTGTCCCAACATTGGTGATCACAGTTTAAAATTTAAAGTGAAAGTGTTTTTTTTTTTCAATGCTAAAATGCTAACATATATGTATACACAACTAAAGACAACTACAAGTAAATTATTTGTATGTTGATTTTTAGGTCTACTTTCATACTTTTGCCATGGGTTGTTTTTCATGTCCACAGGTTGATGCAACCCCAATAACGTAATATTTAGCCTCTGGAATGCTAATTTTACTGGTGACCCCCCTCAAAACACAATTGGGCTACTTGTGGGATAGTTTAGCAATAGCAATTGGGTGGGTTTTGTTTGTAAAAACCTGGCAACCTTGCTCTGGTCTGTCTGTGCGCATTCATGTTTTGTGGAGGTGTGGCTTTGCAGCAATGTTGCCAATTCCACGTTTTTTCATTGGAACTGGGCAACTTTAATATTTTTGTCACAGGTTGTTTTTCATGTCCATCAGTTGAAGCTACCCCAATAACGTAACATTTGCATTTACATTTATTCATTTAGCAGTTTAGCACAATTGGGGAATACAACAAGTGATTCATCTTAAGGAGGCAGATCTACATAGAAAGTGCGCAAAAAATACCATATATCAGGCATTGTTAGATGAGTACAGACTAGAAAGGGAAGATCAAGAAAGGGATGGGTTTTCAGCAGTCGCTTAAACTGTTAAGGTGTCTGCATTCCAGATAGGGATGGGAAGCTCGCTCGCTCCAGGCAGGAACGGTGAACGAAAATGTTCTGGAAAGTGATTTCATGCCTCTCTGTGGTGGAACAATGAGGCGTGTTTCGCTAGAGGATCTCAGACTTCTGGAGGGACTTCTATTTACCCAATGGAATGCTAATTTTACCGGAGGAACCCCACCAAAAAATGTGTATTTTACCCCTGGAACATGATTTTTACTGGGGGACCCACTGCGAAAGACAATTGGGCTACTTTTGGGATAGTTTTGAGTAGCAATTGGGCGGGTTTTGTTGTTGAAACCTGGCAACCCTGCTCTGCCTTTGCATGTTTGTGTGCATTGAGGAGGCATGGTTTAGCCAATGGAATGCTAATTTTACCAGAGGATCCCCACCAAAAACCGTGTATTTTACCCCCCTGGAAGGTGATTTTTACCGGGGGACCCTCCTTAAAACGCGATTGGGATACTAGTTCAGTAGTCAGGGCACTGATCTAGGAGTCGGCCATTTTAAGGTCTACTTTCATACTTTTGTCGCAGGTTGTTTTTCATGTCTACAGGTTGAAGCGACCTCAATAGTGTTTTAGTCCCTGGAATGCTAATTTCACTAGAGGAACCCCACCAAAAATGTGTATTTTACCCAGATTTTTACCGGGGGACCCTCCTCAAAATGTGATTGGGCTACAAGTTCAGTAGTCAGAGCACAGATCAGGGAGTTGGCCATTTTAAGGTCTGTCTGAATTACGAAATCCTTCCTGTGCACTGAAATGTGTGCTCCCTAAAAAATCCCACATTGCACAGCAAAAACTTGGGAGTATTGATGCTTACTATGCTCCCTTACCAGAAATTATGCACATTTCTGAAGCGCAAAACATAAACCACACAAGCCAACTTTTAAAAGACAAATCTTTATTAATATATTTTAATTATGCCACATTCACGCCATATCGTAATTACTGCAATTTCGAGATGACACCATATTACATTCTACATGGAGCTGTTCACACCCTTCGACTCAGATACGGAACTACCGCACTATCAATGCCTAAACAAAGCACCTAATGAATCTGAGGTAGGTCAAGTCGTAGCTCTCAGATGACTCCTAGTTTACAAGTTGTAATCACAAATTTTACTAAGACTTAAATGCTTTTTACAAGTTGATATCTCGTAATAACGATTATTACGATATGGTGGGAACATTTAGAATCCACCTTTTCCCTCAATGTGGAAGTAAGCCTATGGGTGAGACTTCCGGTTCATTATCCACTATAGGGAACTAACGAGAAGAATAACAACATGCAGTAAACGGTAAAACTGTAACACTATAGACCTTTTTCCTGAGTAAAATATGAGTGCCACCATTACAATTTCTACATCAGATTGGATGCTTTTCTGTTCTGGTCTCCATAGGAACCCATTCAAATAGCGTCCTTCTGTTATTATGGCAGCTTTGTGTCATTTACACCCTCATTAAACTTAGTAAGACACTGACAATAACCGTCATTGCGACATTGCAAAGTAATGGCGCTATAGAACCATGTGCTTTTAAAAAAACATTTAAACATGTTTAACATTAGATTAATAGCTGGGCATATACGCTACTTTGACTAGAAACACTGGAGACCAGAAATGCAAAGCAGTCTTCAGGTTAAGAGTCATTCAAGAAAAAGGTCTATAGACCAGTGTGTTCAGAATTAAGATTAAGATACTTTAAAATCATATGGAAAGACAACAAAAATTCTGGCTGTTTTGTAAAAATAAAATAGTGGATGAGACCGAAAGCCACACCCATAAAATTTAGAAATGGACTCGCCCACTTTTACTGGAAGAAAAAGATCGATTTCATAAACGCATAGCTGGACAGCACATCTAGTTAACATTTCAAATTAGTATTCAGCTAAAATGTTGTAAGATTATGTAACAGAACAATGTGTTCAATAAAGAAAAATGGTCCTGCCTGTTGTTGATTAATATCAGCGGAGCCGTTCTACAATGATATCCGTTTTACATAGTCACTGGAAATTGAGTAATCACTGCCCCAATGTGCACTTAACCAGGGTACTTACCAGTGATCGGAATCGTTCACCAACTTGGTAGCTACCCAGGCGATTGAGACGCACCCTATAAATTCAGACATCTTCTCATGTACTGTTTTTCGCCTAATAAATAGTAGTGAATATTCGGAAAGGGTGACACAGTAAACGATTTCGGACGCAACGTTATTATTAAAATTCCACCTGGTGGTGCTAAAAGTTTCTTGCTAAAAGCAAAGTTTCTTGTATTATATCACATTGCATATTATTTCATTTCTATCAAAGAGGTCATGATTTGAGTAAATTATAATGATTCTAAATGATAAGGACCACGGAAAGAGACCAATAGATTCGTGTCTGTGATTTTTAATGAATGGGTGTTGCATCCTGTTTCTAATCAGTCAGTAAAGCGGATTTGGCCCTTGTCATTCCCAATTATTATTTTTAAAGGTTGTGTGTGGGCCAGCTCGCATGTTCTTTGCCCTGTCGTTTTACATGACTCACTGTAATGACACAGTTTTTCAGACAGTTTCACATCTGCTTACATGAGAGGCCAGAATTAATTCCTGTTTTACACCTTGCTATAGTGTGAGGGTGGGGTGTTAAAGCACTTAATGTGGTGGTGCTGTTTGATCACTGAGGTCAAGATGTGTCATTGTTTGTTCTTGAAATGGAGGGCACATATGTGACCCTGGACTACAAAACCAGTCTTAAGTCGCTGATTATTGATTTTTCTTTTATGCCAAAAATCATTAGGATATTAAGTAAAGATCATGTTCCATGAAGATTTTTTGTAAAATTCCTACTAGAAATATATCAATGTAATTTTTGATTAGTAATATGCATTGTTAAGAACTTAATTTGGAGAACTTTAAAGCTGATTTTTTTGCACCCTCAGATTCCAGATTTTCAAATAGATGTATCTCTGCCAAATATTGTCCTATCCTAACAAACCATATTTCATATACTGTATACATCTCAGTTTTGTCAAATTTAACCTTATGACTGGTTTTGTGGTCCAGGGTTACATATAAGTTCTGTCTAATAATTACTTAATGTATGACTTACGCAAACAGGTTAACCAAAATCTCTATGTGCTCTACCACACTTCATCATATGATCAGTTTAAAAAGGTTTTGTGACGTTTTATGACTAACACTGTCTAGCTCACTTCTTCTTTCCACATTAATCTTTTTTAAAATTCATTACTTTATCTGTCTTGTCTAGAAACAACAACTGATCATAAAATTTATATCATAAAGCGATGAACTAGCAGAAACCAAAACTGAATCATAATATTTATGAGGGGGTAGATGTCTGCTACTGCTTCCTTATAGTTTATGAGGCGCCATGCCCAAAAATGTCACTAAATGATTGATAAAGAGGGAGGAGCAGTGCAATTTCATTCTGTCATAGCTATTTGTTATATACGTTCATGACAGCAACTATGTGAGCAAATTCTTTGGCAGTGTGAAACTGGACGTGTCTATGGCATGCCTAGGAGTGACATAAGATAACATGGGCCTTGAGGCCTCTTCTTTACATGAGAGTGAAGTAATGCAGCTCTGTTCTAGAGCTCACAACCCAAGCCTAATTAGACTGATTGATTTATTTCTACCATGCCAAGTTATTTGCAAAGCCAGTGTTTATCTTGTATATCCATGTGACTGTCAAAAGATGATATGTTAACCAATATTACCAATGATTGATTTAGTTTTGCTTTCCATTTGAATTAAAACGGTTGATAAGATAAGAAGCTTAGCAGATGATTAAAAACAAATCCACTAATATCGATAAGTGAACAATAACACAGACATAAGCTATTTTAATTGGCTTAAGAAGCTTAACAATGAACAACGGAATAATGCCAAGAAAGAAAATAAAGACATCTTAGGAGGAATCAAATTTGAGCTCCTCTGACAGGCACATTGGCGGCAGTATGCTGGAATCTACATATGTTTTCGTGTGTTCTGCCATTACACTGTAGTGTCTAAACCAGGGGTCACCACACTCAGACCTGGAGGGCCGGTGTCCTACAGAGTTTAGCTCCAACCCTAATCAAACACACCTGAACCAGCTTATCAAGGTCTTAATAGGTATACTTGAAACTTCTAGGCAGGTGTGTTGAGGCAAGTTGGAGCTAAACTCTGCAGGACACCGGCCCTCCAGGATCAAGTTTGATGACCCCTGGTCTAAACAAACAGATTTCCAGAATCCAGATCATGTGTTTTGGCAGTCAAGTTACTGACAGGTCAAAGAACCAATCAGATAACGACTGTATTAAACTGATAGCTCTGTTGGCAAATTAGTGAGAGGAGTAGAGATACAATGAAGTAGCCACTGGCACAGAAGCCAAATGACTGGTAGGTTTTTAAAATGAATCATGTGTGACAAACGCTGTCAGACAGTGATGAGAAACAAACTGTGCATAAACATGTGAAACGAAACATTTCCTGTTGAAAATACTGAAAGACAATAACATTGATAATGAAAAACAATTGCTGTTACAGAGGCTGTACTCACATTTATATATCTCTGTATGGCAGAAAATATATCCTTTTCCAGAGTTTCCTAACTCTTCTACTTTTCATGTCTTCCTTATTTGACACACCTGATTCTCATCCACTTATAAGGGCACTCATCACTGGAGTACTCTAGGAGCAGGGCTGGGAAACACAGGCAGTTGCAGCTTTTCAAAAAAGATTTGAATAAAAAAAAAGTTTTTTTTTTTTAAATTAATTTACTGATGTCAGGTGTCTGCTGACTAGTGTTTTGGAAGATTTTTCTTTTTTGATTCTCCCCTCCTCACGGTTTTATGTTTTTCTCTGCAGAATGCTTCCATTTCAGGCCGCTCCAGGGCAGTTTAAAGAAGAGGTCAGGCAGCCGGGACTGAGATGTTGGCGAGTGGAGAAGATGAAGGCTGTTCCTCTGGACCAAGCTGAGGTGGGCGCTTTCTTCAACGGTGATTCCTACCTGGTGCTGGATCACCGGGGTGACCAGGGAGCAGACCTCCACATGTGGATTGGTAAGAGGATAGCTGCTGATGTTCTCTTCTCAATCAAAGAAAAAATGTGTGGAAGATGCTAAATCATAGAAGGATTTAATGTTGTCAAGATTCTTGCCCTGAAAATCATGATTCAGTTTGGCCAACAACAAATGCCCTTTGTTCCTCAGACAGTGTTTTGCACTTTTCTCTTTGATTTGTTATAACTTTTGGCTGCCTGTAGTACTTCAAATGTTTTTCCTCGTCTGACCGATTAGTACAGCGCAAAACATGATGATAATTGACCATTTTCAGGAGCAATAATCAGCTAAATTTGCAGGTTCCATTCGATTCAGTGGCATTGTTTACATTGGGTGCCGCCAATATGGCTGACTGATGATGCTAACTGTTGACACTTGCAGTATTTAGAGATTTAGACATTATTTTAAACTTTTAATAATAATGTCAAATGGCTAGTAGCATTCGATAGCTAAACATGTGGCCTGAAAAACATTGTTCGAAAAGCTTAATATGGTTTATAATGATCTGGAAATGTTTTGCCATCCAAGATCAGGTAATCCGTCTTATTTTTCTGCTGATTTTTCAAAGCAAAATCGTATTGGAACGCAATGACTCAGATACACACTCCAAATCTGGATTACTATTATAGAAAAAAGGCCCGGAAAGGTAGCAAAGACATTGAACCACTGATAGTCCATGTGATATCAGTGGTTCAACCTTAATTTTATCAAGCTATGAGAATTCTTTTTGTGTGCAAAGAAAACAAAAATAATGACTTTATTCAACAATTTCTTCGATTCCGTGTCATTCCACATGGGTTTGGAATGACATAAAAATTATTAATGATGAGAGAATTTTAGTTTTTATATAAAAAGCTATATTTATTATTCAGTGTTATTCATTGTAACGAAACAAACAGCAAGACTACACCAATTCTAGTATCGGTCTGTCATAATTGTGCTTAGTATTTAAAGGATTTACCCAAAAATGAAAATTAGCCCATTATTTACTCACCCTCAAGGCATCCTAGGTGTATATGACTTCCTTCTTTCAGACAAATGCAATCGGAGTTATATTAAAAATTGTTCTGGCTCCTTCAAGCTTTATAATGGCAATGGACGACTGTTTCTCTTCAACAGTCCAAAACAAGTCCAATAAAGCACATCCATCCGCAATAAAAAAAAAAGTGCTTCACACAGCTCCGGGGGATGAATAAAGGCCTCCTGTAGCGAATTGATGCATTTTTGTAAGAAAAATATCCATATTTAAAACGTATTGATCACTTTAATCTCATTGCGCTTACTGCTGTACATGGAAGCATCTCTGTGTGTGCGTTTCCTAAAAGCATTGTTAGCTAACTATGGTCGTTAGTTCTATTGATAATGACGGAATTTGCGACCATTGTTGCTTTTGGGAAATGCACCCCAGGGCGGATGACGTAGGACCTCTGCGTTGTGCATGCGCTCGGAAGTGACGAACATTGACGCGCAATGGAGAGATCAAAACAAAACAGCAGTCACGAATTAGAACTACAAAATGAGGATTTGTAAAGAAAAATGGTGGAGGATTTCAATATAAGCTAAGAGGAGACAAGGAAGAGGAAACTTTGCTTCTGTAAATAAACATTGGACGTCCTACATCATCCGCCTGGAGCTGCTATGTTTTAAATATGGCTATTTTTCTCGATTCGCTACAGGAGGCCTTTATTCACCCCCCCCCCCCCCAGAGCAGTGTGACGCCTGTTTCACACATACTCCGTATGCAGTGCGTATGCAGTCCGTGTGCGTTGCGTATGCTGTGCAGAAGCAGCACGGACTCGTTTTGCTTTCACACAGGACGCGTTTGCAGTCCGTTCCTGATCCGCGGCTGTTTACCAAAAACACATCATTTATCCTTTATTTTAATTTCAAATCCAAAAGTGCTTTTTCAGCATTGGGATACTCTTTTATCACAGTACACTAATACAATAATACTAGACATATTCACGTTTAAACTCAACGTATTATAAACGACGTATAGGCTATTATTTAATGCACTTGACTTCTAGATTTGTATATTAAGTTGCTCAAGCAAGTTGTAACACATTTAAACACTGCATAGGTAGGCTATAGATTCCTTTTCATATTGAAATTGGGCTATCACAAATATTTTAAATTAAAATTCACCACAGACAGAAACAGTCGGCTCTCTGTTCTTTTCTTTCGTATTAAATCTTTATTAAAAAACATATTTTAAAGAACTTTTCTACCTGGACAAGTGCATGGATTATGTTGCCTTGTTTATTTAAAACTGCACTATTTTAAACCTAGCCAAAAAGCAACGTGTTGACTGTGAAACACAGTAGACTGCATTTATATGCATTTATGGGACATTTCCGTGTCAATCCATGTTCATTTTTACAGCGAACAATGCGCTGTCACTTTAATTCAGCGCACGCAACGCAATGCAGCACAGCAAAAATAGACTCTGTGCCTAAACGATCGCTGCACTGCTGTAAACGCACCGCATCTGGAACGCACTGACGGACAGCAACCGCGTGCAGTGTGAACGCTCTGATCCGTTAACATGGGTGCGGAAAAAAATACGCAACGCATACGCACTGCATACGGAGTATGTGTGAAACAGGCGTGAGGCACTTTTTTATAATGGATGGATGCACTTTATTGGACTTGTTTTGGACTGATGTAGAGAAACACCCGCCCATTGCATTATAAAGCTTGAAGGAGCCAGAACAATTTTTAATATAACTCCAACTGCATTTTTGGCTGAACTAACCCTTTAAATATTGTAAAATACAGAGCAAGTAAAAAAAGAAAGAAATGAAGTCCGGAGTCATGGTCAGTCAGTCATAATTCATTCTCATTGTGTGGCGGGTTATGGGGTCTAAAAAGACAATAGAGAGTCAATACCCTGCTGAGTTAAATGATACGCTTGACCAGACAACCGAGTGGGCCTGACCCGCTCTGAGTGAGCACACAGAAAGATGGAATAGAACGACTGATGCGCATGAGAGAGGGATGAAGAGGGAAGAGTCCCAAGGCAAAAAGGCATGGGCGGGTGTTTTCATAGCTCATTAATGTTTCAGCAGACCCGTGACAGGACTTCAGTTAGGTCTATTGTCTTATGGTGTATCCGGTGCTTTAGGTAACACTAAGCTGGTTGTCAGCATGATGAGCCATCTTCTTCCATGCCTTCTCGTTAGCCATGCCTCATCCATAAACACCCCCATCTCTTCATTACTTTAGAATACCTGTCTCAGTTCCTAATCCCGCTATATCATTCATTCATGAAGCTTCCACACGTACCACCATGTTCTAAACATCTATAGACTTCTTAAAGGGATAGTTCACCAAAAAATAAAAATTCTGTTGTTGATTACTCACCCTCATGCCTTTCCAAACCTGTAAGACCTTCGTTCATCTTTGGAATACAAATTAAGATATTTTTGATGAAATCTGAGAGCTTTCTGACCCTGCATAGACAGAAACGCAACTGACACGTTCAAGGCCCAGAAAGGTAGGAAGGACATCATTAAAATAGTCCTTGTGACATCAGTGGTTCAACCTTAATTTTATCAAGCTATGAGAATACATTTGTCCGCAAAGAAAACAAAAATAACAACTTTATTCTACAATTTCTTCTCTTCCCTGTCAGTCTTTGCTGTGTTCACTTCTGTAAAGGAAAGGGTGTTGCCTGGTTTATAACACAAGGCAAAGCAAAAGCATCATTGCAGCACAACAATCATGGTATATCAATAATCTTTTCACCACAATCATTGAAAGCCAAAATCATGATAGAAAATATCTAGTTTTACCACAAACCGCTTGTCATTTAGGTCAAACAGCTCACTATCTACTTTATCAGACCGACAAACTGTTGCTCAGCATCTAATGGATCTGATAGAGGAAGTGGTTGCGTTGGTGGCATCTCACACAGGGCAGAATTGTGCAAACTTGCAGTAGAGTCAACACGCACAACGTTACCAGGGGCAACCGTAGCTCTTCTGAGTTCTGTTTAATTGCCTTCTCTTATCTGCCTTTGCTGACTTTTTTTTTTCTTTCATGTAAAAGAGGAAGTTTGTAAACTGAATTATGTATGTGAATTCCATATTATGTTAAAAAGATTGAATAAATATATATATTTTCTCTTCTTTTTTTCTCCTTTTTAGGAGAAAAATCGTCTCGTGATGAGCAGGTAGCTTGTGCCATGTTGGCTACACAGCTAGATAACTTCCTGGGTGGAGATCCAGTCCAGCACAGGCAGGTTCAAGGCTACGAGTCTCCAGAATTCATGAACCTCTTCCCCCGAGGCGTCAGCTATAAGGTAAGATAACGTGAACACACACAACCACATTGGAAAAAAGTACAAAGCTGTCACTAGGGCGGTACCCTGAAGTAAAAAAAAAATCTATTCTAATCTAATCTAAATCTAAACATAGTTACCCTTAAACAGTACGTATTACAAACTTAAAAGGCATAGTTCACACACACACAAAAAAATCTGTGAATAATTACTCACTCTCATGTCAATCCAAACCTGTAAAACCTTTGTTCATCTTAGAAACACAAATTACAATATTTTTGATGAAATCCGAGAGATTTCTGACCCTGCATTGACAGCAACGCAATTGAGCCAGGACCAGAAAGACTGACACCGAAGAGAAGGAATTGTTTAATAAAGCTGTTTTTTTTTTTCATAGCTTCCTAAAATTAAAGAAGTTCACTTCCAGAACAGACATTTACTGTTATTTTACTCACCCCTTTGTCATCCAAGATGTTCATGTTTTTTTTTTTTCTTCAGTCGTAAAGAAATTATGTTTTTTTGAGGAAAACATTTCAGGATTTATCTCCATAAAGTGGACTTCCATGGTGGCACTGAGTTTGAACTTCCAAAATGCAGTTCCTGAGGAAGATAATCCATTATTTTCTTTTAAAAAGTATATAAAATTAAGTATTAAATTTATACAATTACAATACAAACAATACAGTACAATTCTAGCTCTGTGTGTTTACTCTGTGACAGTTAGGGTATGTTGAAAAACTCCCATCTCATTTTCTCCTCCAACTTAAAAATCTTCAGATGTAAAGTAGTTAAGTTTGAGGAAAACATTTCAGGATTACTCTCCATATAGTGGTCTTCTATGGTGCCCTCAAGTTTCAACTTCCAAAATGCAGCTTCAAATGGCTCTAAACTATCCCAGCTGAGGAAGAAGTGTCTTCGCTAGTGAAACGATCAGTTCTTTTCAAAAAAAAAAATTGACAATTTATATACCTAACCTCAAACGCTCGACTTGTCTAGCTCTGCGTCAGCTCTGTGTATTCCAGTTCATGACAGTTAGTGTAGGTCGAAAAACTCCCATCTCATTTTCTTCTAAACTTCAAAATCATCCTACATCACTATTTTACCTTTTTCTGTGAACGGTGTTTGATCTTCTTTGCACGTTCACTTTGTGAACACTGTCGGTACTTCTGCAGCGATGCAAATGGCGCTTATGTTCTTTGCATAGTCACACTCTTTTGTTTCTACAGGAGGGAGGTGTGGAGTCTGGCTTCAGAAGAGCACAGTCTGGATCTGGACCTGTTCAAAGGTTATACCAAATCAAAGGAAAACGTAATATCAGAGCCAAAGAAGTGGATTTGAGCTGGCAGAGCTTTAACAAAGGAGACTGCTTTATTCTCGACCTGGGCGAGGTGTGTGTATGTCTATTGATTATATGTCTATGTACACTTCGATTTAAACATATGGGATCAGTAAGATACTTTTATTCAGCAAGAATGCATTAAACTGATCAAAAGTTACAGGGAAGACATTTCTAATGCTACAAAATGTTTCTATTTTAAATTTTCTAAATTTTCATCAAATGTGACACTGAAGATTAAAGTAATGGCTGAAAAGCTGAAGCTTTGCCATTACTGGAATTACTTTTTAAAAATATTAAATTAGAAAATATTTATTTAAAATTGTAATTTACCATATTTATGTTTTGACTGTATTTTGGATCAAATAAAACATTGTACAAAAACATTGTACAATAAAATGTCAAACCATAGCATTTATTTGAAATGAATATCTAAAACTTTTTATTCTGCAGACAATTGTGTCGTGGATAGGATCTCAGGCAAACATCTTTGAGAAGCAGAAGGTAAGGGAGATCGCCACTCTGATCAGAGACACAGACCGACACGGCAAAGCCCAGATCACCAACATCAATGAGGGAGAGGAAACACAGGATATGCTACAGGTAACAACATGACAAAAGTTATTGTTAAACTGTGTCCTTCTGTAATTCTTTAGCTTTACACTTCTCTTGTATCCCAGTCCAATACCCAATTGTTAAGTCAGAAATCAGTTACCTTGTCTGAAAACATCCAATGGTCCTAAAGCTGTAGTATACACAGCATGTTTAAAAGCTTAGCTTTAAAGTGTGCTATAACTATATAATGCGATAAGTCTATCTTCTGTTACAATAAAAAGGTTCTTGGTCCAGTGCCAGAGCTGAAAGAAAGCACTCCAGAGGAGGACAGCCAAGCAGATGCATCCAATTCTGCCTCCCTCTACAAGGTACCACAACTCACAACTAGCCTTGTATTTATTAATCTAAATTGTGGACAGTCCATAGGACTACATGTTACAAAGAATCCTAGCCATTAGGTATCTCATTCTTATCTATTATGCGCATCCATTTATCTGATGTTCCCAAAATTGCATGTGCATCCAATATAAAAAAAGCTCAATTATTCATAGGTTTCAGATGCAACAGGGTCAATGAAGTTGACCAAGGTGTCAGAGAAAAGTCCATTTGCCAAGGACTTGCTGCTACGTGATGACTGCTTTATCCTGGACAATGGGGCCAATGGAAAAATCTTTGTTTGGAAAGGTAAGAAAAATTGTGCAAGTGTTTCATAATAACTAGTATTCCACTTTCACATCAATCTACACTCCATACACTTTAATGACAAAGCAAAAACAGAATAGTCACAACTTTTTCAAGTTAATTAAATATTTAAAAATCTGAAATAAGTACATTGCATAAGTATTCATACCCTTAACTCAGTACTTAGCTGAAGCACCTTTTAGCCTCATGTCTTTTTGGTATGATGCGACAAGCTTTGCATATCAGCATTTGCCAATTATCGGCCATTCTCTGTCAGGTTAGATGGGTGCAGATGCACGTTTTCAGGTTTCTCCAGAAATATTTGATTGGGTTCAAGCCCCGGCTCTGGCTGGGCCACTCAAGGACATTCACAGAGTTGTTTATAAGCCACTCTTGCTGTGTGCTTGGGGTCATTGTCCTGTTGGAAGGTGAACCTTCTGCTTAGTCTGAGGTTCTGAATTCTCTGGACTAAATGCATTGAGCTTTCCTTCTACTCTGACGATTCCTTCAGTCCCCCCCACAGCATGAGGCTGCTACCAGCACACTTTACTATTGGGATGTTAATGTGCAGGTGATGAGCAGTGTCTGGTTTCCTTCAAATATGATGTTTGGAATTGAGGTTCATCACGCCAGAGAATCTTGTTTCTCACAGGTCTTTTAGGTGCTTTTATGCAAATTCCCAGTTTGTTTTCATGTGTCTTCACTGAGGAGTCTTGCCATAAAGCCCAGATCGGACACACATCTTTTATTAAGACATGTGTGCCTTTCCAAATCATACCTATTCAATTGAATTTGCCACAGGTTAACTTCACTCGAAGTATAGTAACATCTACAAGCAATAGGAATGATCCTGAGCTAAATTCCAAGTGTCCCAGATAAGGGTATGAATACTTATGCAATGGGATCATTTATTTATTTATTCATTATCAATAAATTTGCAAAAGATGTTAAAAAGCTGTTTTGTGCTTTGCCATTATGGTATATGGAGTGTAGATTGATGTGGGGGAAAGAAGTTATTTAAAGCAGTTTAACATAAGGCAGCAACATAACAAAATGTGAAACAATTAGGTATGAATACTTTCAAAAGACACTGTATTTACTTTTTTTTTAAATATTAATACCTTTTATTCAGCAAGGATGCATTCAGTTCATTTAAAGTGACAGTAAAGACTTGATCAAATAAATTCAGCCTTGGTGAGCATAAGAGACTTCCTTCAAAAACTTACAGACTTTAGCAAAGTTTAATGTAGTGTACATGCATGCATACCCACACACACACACACACACACAATTTCATGGAAGTATTTAGTAGAAAATAAGAGGTTGTTAAATATTGTAAAATGTTTCTTTTTCATTGGTAGGAAGTGGAGCCAATGCAGAAGAGAAGAGGGCTGCTCTTAAAATGGCAGATGACTTCATCCAGCAAATGAATTACCCCAAGATGAAAACACAGGTCAGCTAATGTTGTTGTCCCTGGCAGATTTGACGTCTATTTGGTGCTACAAGTTATGTGCACATAAAATTCTGATTACAATATTCTATTCTGTGGTTTACTATTCTATATTCATTGTCTTTTAGTATTTTGAGGCATTATCCAAAAATGAAGAATTATTGGATTAAGAATTAAAAATCTTGAGTTTATAACAGGATCCCTCACCTGTAAATAGATGCCAGACCCGCTGTAATCTGTAAATGTTTTTTGTTTTTTTTTTGTCTTACAGGTGGAGATTTTACCACAGGGCAGAGAGACTGTTATCTTTAAACAGTTTTTCCAAAACTGGAATTAAACTGCATGATCAGAGAATAAACTGCACTCAACCAGCTGTCAAAAAGGCTGTAATTTACTTCATTGTGGTCACAGAGATGCTACATTCTAAACAAATGTACAGTTTTATTAAATAAGATCAGCTTTTATTCATGGAGGGTTGCAGTAATAATGCATATGAGAGAAAGAGGCTTTGCTATTTGTCTGTTACCACATTTTTATGGCTTTTAAAAGGTGTTTATATCGATTAATACAAATTTTAAAAAGTTTAATTATTTCCCCCTATTTTGATTAAGTAATGTTGCAACTTTGATAATCACAAACCCTGAGTAGATACCACTTCTACTTAAAAAAGGAATAATGCTACTAACCAATATTCAAGCCAATGCGCAAATTTACAAACTGCTTTTTTCTTTCTTTTTTTACTCATTTTGTGTATGTAATTGGAGCAATAAAATGCATATGCAAAACAGCAGAGATTTCTGGCATTCATTCTCTGATGTGCAGTCGTGCTAATGCCTAGAATTCCCCTATTACACAGAAAAGATAAGGTTACACAAAAGATACAGCAATTAAGGTTTATGTGTAGTCTATCAGGGCGTGTTACCGTAGTTTACATAAACTCATTTAACACTTACCAGAATGCTAAGCTTACCAACTTCAGGTTTATTTGATTGTAAACTTCAATATACATGTAGCCTATAAACATGTAGGTCTATATGATATCAAAAATGTTCGTACCATAGAAATTTCATTATTCTTGTCTCAGTGTCACAAAAAACAAACACTAGCCTAAATAAAAATGAAAAAAACCTCAAGGTTACTGAAGACAAGTAAATAGTGGAACTAATTACAGGAAATGGGACAGTATACTGAATAAATGAATTATTATTAAAGTCACAAAAGTGATTTGTGACCCTGGTCCACAAAAGATAAGATTACATTTTTTGAAATTGAGATTTATACATCTTCTGAAAGCAGAATAAATAATCTTGTCATTGATGTATGGTGTGTTAGGACAATATGTGACCCTGGACCACAAAACCAGTCTTAAGTCGCTGGGGTATATTTGTAGCAATAGCCAAAAATACATTGTATGGGTCAAAATTCTAGATTTTTCTTTTATGCCAAAAATCATTAGGATATTAAATAAAGATCATGTTCCATGAAGATTTTTTGTAAAATTCCTACTATAAATATATCAAAATGTAATTTTTGATTAGTAATATGCATTGTTTAGAACTTAATTTGGACAACTTTAAAGGTGATTTTCTCAGTATTTTGATTTTTTTGCACCCTCGGATTCCAGATATTCAAATAGATGTATCTCGGCCAAATATTGTCCTATCCTAACAAACCATACATCAATAGAAAGCTTATTTATTGAGCTTTCATATGTTATATACATCTCAGGTTTTGTGGTCCAGGGTCACATATTTGGTCGAGATACAGCTATTTGAAAATCTGGAATCTGCGGGTGCAAAAAAATCAAAATACTGAGAAAATCGCCTTTAAAGTTGTTCAAATGAAGTTCTCAGCAATGCATATTACTATTAAACAATTAAGTTTTGGTATATTTACGGTAGGCAATTTCCAAAATATTTTCATGGAACATGATCTTTACTTAATATCCTAATGATTTTTGGCATAAAATAAAAATTGATAATTTTAACCCATATAATGTATTTATGGCAATTGCTACAAATATACCCATGCTACTTAAGACTGGTTTTGTGGTCCAGGTTCACATTTAAGAGCAGTGAGAGAAAACGGTAGCGAATTACTACTTTTTTGCTGCCGATTACATTTCAATGGCTTAAAATCACTTTGTTTAAAACCTAAACATTAAACTTGCTTAAAAACGTGTGTATATAATACATTTTCGTGACCACATAGTAATTACATGTGAGCATGTAAACTATAGTTTAAAATCTCTACTGGCTGACAAATTTCTACCAGTTAATCATGTCTACAGGCCCTCATATTTAGAATACACTTTCAACCAATGCACAGACAAGGCTTAAGCATTGTCCTAGATTAAAAAGTAAGTCTGAGCTGTTTCAACTGAAAGAAACTTGCACTGACTAATCTAAAAATATATATGTGCCTTTTTTGTCTCAAGATGCACACCAGTAATGTTTTTTTTTTCTAAGCATGCTTATAAAAATTACTTGAATGCTCTTATTGAACTATGGGCTAATCCTGGTTTAGTCTAAGACCTGTCTGTGAAACCAGGCCTTAAAGGAACACTCCACTTTTTTTGGAAATAGGCTCATTCTCCAACTCCCCCCGAGTTAATAAGTTGAGTTTTACCGGTTTGAAATCCATTCAGCCGTTCTCCTGTTCTGGCGATATCACTTTTAGCATAGCTTAGCATAGATCATTGAATCCTATTAGACCAATAGCATCACGTTCAAAAATGACCAACGAGTTTGGATATTTGTCCTATTTAAAACTTGACTCTTCTGTAGTTATATTGTGTACTAAGACCGGTGGAAATGCAAAGCTTCAATTTTCTAGGCCGATAAGATTAGGAACTACACTCCCATTCCAGCGTAATAGTCAAGGAAGTTTGCTGCCGTAATATGGCCGAAGCAGGCGCAGTAATACCACGCAGCACATGTGCAAATGCTAAACTAGCTGGGAACTCATTTCTGATAATACTCCGCCTGCTTCGGCCATATTACGGCACCAAACTTCTTATCGGCCTAGAAACTCGCAGCTTTGCATTTCCACCGGTCTTAGTACACGATATAACTGCAGAAGAGTCAAGTTTTAAATACGACAAATATGGAAACTCGGTGATCATTTTTGAACGCGATGCTATTGGTCTAATAGGATTCAATGATCTATGCTAAGCTATGCTAAAAGTGATATCGCCAGAACAGGAGAACGGCTGAATGGATTTCAAAGCGGTAAAACTCAACTTATTAACTCGAGGGGAGTTGGAGAATGAGCCTATTTCCAAAAAAAGTGGAGTGTTCCTTTAATTTTTTATTTATTATTTTTTAGTTCAATTTGCATTAACACAGCCATAAAAACAGCAGTAGGCCTACATTTTTAGCTAACTTTTGTAAATAAGTATTGAGATCAAACAATATAACTAAACCAAACATTTTAGCTACAACAGGGTAGAAATTAAAAATTATTTATTAAATGTAATGAAATTTAAATGACAAATGAGTAGAAATGTCTACTTGTGGCTTTTTAGACATTAAATGTTTCTTTATCCTATAAAAGCATATGTTGTGTGCAGGTTTAATTGTGTTTAATTAAATGACTACTGGAAGTGCTTATAATCGTTACATATGATTTTTAGCAGTTATATTTGTGACCCTGGACCACAAAACCAGTCTTAAGTAGCATGGGCGTATTTGTAGCAATAGGCAAAAATATGGGTCAAAATGATCGATTTTTCTTTTATGCCAAAAATCATTAGGATATTAAGTAAAGATCTGTTCCATGAAGATATTTTGTGAATTTCTTGCTGTAAATATATTCAAATTTAATTTTTATTCGTAATATGCATTGCTAAGAACTTCATTTGGACAACTTCAAAGGCAATTTTCCAATATTTTGATTATTTTCGCACCCTCAGATTCCAGATTTTCAAATAGTTGTATCCTAACAACGAAACATCAATGGAAAGCTTATGCATTCAGCTAACTTTCAAAATAGACACTTATGACTGATTTAGTTCAGTTTAACTGAAGTAATACATTTTACACATTTAAACATAAACTAAACTGAACACGCTAGGAATATATTAACATTTTCAAAGACTCACAAAAGATGGAAAATGTCCCCATTACCACCACAAAATCATTTCCAGCTCTTTCCATCTCATGTTTATGGACTTTCAGGGTGTAAAAACATTGTTACTAGGATAAAGTTCATGCCATCACCTGCTGCTGTATCTTCAGCAGTTACAGTAATCAACTTTTTCCCCTAAAAGGTCAAACATGTGATTTACACAACATGCCATTATCATTACATTTGCATTTTCTGTGATGATCCAGATACTCGCTTATGAGCCAACAACGAGAAATTATTTAAATGAACTGGAATGAAATGCACAAACTTCCAAAAAAAAAAAAAAAAAAAGGTGAGCAAAACTTGTGTAATTTACCGGATCAAATGATCATATTTACACAAACATTTGCTATTGAACTCTCCCACAGGTAGACAGCATTCATTTTCTGGCAGTTGCACAATGTTTTCAGTCATATAAGCATCCATGTGTAATATCTACCGGCTAATAAAATCATGCATAGGAAGGATGCTCGCACAAATATGAGGTCTTTTGAGTAGTTTGCAAAAGGTTACTAAATATACAATTTAAAAGAATGAGGAATAACTCCACATACAGTCTTTAAGTAAGTGTTAAGTGACTCAGTAAGTGCACATGTGGCATGAGATTTCACATGTGACCAATGCGTGAGTATATTGACTCTTTCTTTTTGGCATCATGCCATTTTGACTCCTCTCTGAATCATTGCTGGGAAACACCATATCTCACACGTAGCATTTCTTGGCCTCCACCTCATACAATCACGTCAGTAATAACTGAGGTCCAAAGATCGGACTATGGAGATGATGAGCTAAAAGAGGGGCTGAGAGAGCACCAACAAGTCAGTTTCACCACACACCCTCAACATTCACTTGCCTTCTCAACACTTCACCATGGGTAAGTTTAACTCATAAGCTAATTTACTTGAGAATTAAGCCAATGATGTTATCAACATGGAATAATTATAATATAAATACATCCCTCTAAAAAAATATCTCTTGTATAGGTGAACAGGCAAAAAGCATAAGGAGCATCCTGAAGGAAAACAGTATGGCTTTTATACATGTTCTCTTTCTATTTCTTAATGTTACACAAGTAGAGCGTTTCTGTTTAACTGTAACACGTTTCAGTTATTTCAAACTGGAAGCACACTCAGATGAAACCAATTAATTCACGATCCTTCTATGGTTCTGTTCTTCTGCAGAATTGCCTCAGAAGCAGAGTAACTCTGTTGGGGTTGTGCGCTGGACGCTGTCAGAGAAAGATATTCATGTCCACAGTTCTGCCCCTATCAGCCACATCAATAGCAGTGGTGGATTTTCTACTCGTTCACAGGTAATACTAACTCAAACACAGGTGTTATGGTTAAGCAGTGTTCAGTCATGGACACAGTAACTTGTACACCACACTCTTGGTAACTATTCTGTGTTTGTTTTCAGCAAAGACAACGTCAGCAAAGCTTGAATGACCTCCGGAGCTTGGACGAGTGCATCAGATTCATAAACCACTGGAAGCAACAGGTTGCACAAGTTTGCAAGGTAGGCCATGTGTTATTTTATAATTGACCGATGTATATACAGTGCCTTGAAAAAATATTCATACACCTTCATTTTTTTCCACATTTTGTTATGTTGCTGCCTTGCTGTTAAACTGCTTTAAATTATTTTTTTCCCCATATCAATCTATACTCCCTACTCCATAATGGCAAAGCAAAAAATAGGTTTTTAACATTTGTGCAAATGTAATAAAAATAAAAAACTGAAAAGATCCCGTTGCATAAGTATTCATACCCTTTTCTGGGACATTAGAAATTTTGCTCAGGAGCATTCATATTGCTTCTAGATGTTACTACACTTCGAGTGGAGTTAAACTGTGGCAAATTCATTTGAATGAGTATGATTTAGAAAGGCACACAGCTCTCAGAAAAGGTCTAACAGCTTAAATGCATATCAGAGCAAAAACCAAGTCCTGAGGTCAAGATAACTGCCTGTAGAGCTCAGTGACAGACTTGCGTTAAGGCAATGATCTAGGGAAGAGTTCAGAAAAAAATCTGCTGCATTGAAGGTTCACAGAAGCATTATCCATAATGGAAGACGATTGGAACAACTAGGACTCTAGAAATGTCTGCCAGCCCCCATCCAAGCTGACAGAGCTTGAGAGGTGAAAAGGTGAGGCAAAGAATGGCAGATAATTGCCAAATGCAGATGTGCAAAGCTTGTCACATCATACCCAAAAACACTTCAGGCTGTAAAGGTGCTTGAAATATGTACTGAGTTAAGGGTATGAATACTTATGCAATGTACTATTTCAGTGTTTTGTTTTGAATAAATTTGTAAAATTTGCAAATCTGTTTCTTTTTGCTTTGTCATTATTATGGTGTATATTATGGTGTATGGAGTGTAAATTGATGTGGGGAAAACTAATTTAAAGCAGTTTAACATAATGCTGCAACAAAACGTGAAAAAAATGAGGGGGTATGAATACTTTTGCAAGGCACATTATAGTATATTGCATTGTTTCTATTTAGATCTAGTTTCAATTTTCAACAGACAGGTGTGTTTAACAACCCAAGTAATAGTTTCGACAGCAATCAGTGACTTTTTATTATCCATGCTATTATATGATAACTGTCGCAATGTGAAAAATGTGCAATGCTAGATGATTAGTTTATGTTTGCCCAGGGTAACTGATAACACCTGTTTATTCTACTGGGTTGTTGAATTCCGGAATTTATTTGGCTGACGGGAAAGTAGTTCCAGGCAGGTCTTGACCGCCTCGCATGCCCATATCACTTCATCAAATGATTTCAGTTATTTCAAAAATCCTTATGTTAGAGTTTACAACAGCAAACTAACCAAAACAAACAGCAAACTAACCAAAACCCACAACGACACTGATTTATTTATACTGAAGTCAATAAATATAGTAAATAATTGGAAAAAATTGACGGATTGTTTCCAAGCTTTTGATGGAAAGCGCACACACGAGAAAAAAAAAGCGGACATGAACGTTTTGTTTAGCGCTACTCTGACGGTTTTATCTGAGAAAATGTTTAGCAAATTAAAAGGAACATGACATTTCTTACCAGCGAGGTAACACCCGTAGTGTTGCTGGAAAAGACGAAATTATAGTTTCACTATTAGAGACGCTGCCAAACACTGTTGAGAGACAGGTAACTTTAATTCAAACATGCTTAATCTCTCTCTCTCTCTCTCTCTCTCTCTCTCTCTCTCTCTCTCTCTCATAACTTTACTATCTACTGAATTAGTCTGCGTAAGAAATTAATCCTACTCACAAATGCGTTTTAAATACAAAAAAACGGACGATTGCCTTTAAATACAACTTGTATTACAAGTGTGGTAACCCTAATAAAAACGGAATTGCTCCGCGTCGTGGCCGCATCACTACTTCGGGTGTGCATTGTTTTCTAATAATTCAACGAACATCGTCAGTTATTCCTTACAATAATAACCTAGAAATTCTGGGCCTTGTTTCACTATTTGTGTTGTGCAGTTGTCAGATAATATTTCAGTTAGCCTATTTATTTCAGCTAACAAAAGCAGCACGAAAAAGAAAGTTAATATCATACATAATATCATGACCCTCTTGAAAAAAACAGCATATGCTGGTTAGGTATGTTTTGATGCTGGTAGGCTGGTTTAAGCTGGATCAAGCTGGTCTTTTGCTGGTTTATGTTGGTTCTTGACCAGCAACATGACTAGCTAAGGACCAGCTAAAGACCAGCATTAACCAGCTAAAGCAGCATCCCTGCATCAAAACATACCTAACCAGCATATTCTGGTAAGTATCACAAATTTGTGTATTACAACATTATTTAAAGATTAAAGGGACAGTTCACCCAAAAATGAAAATTCTGTCATTAATTACTCACCCCTATGTTGTTGCAAACCCGTAAGACCTTAATTCAGAACACAAATGAAGATATTTTAGACTAAACCCAACCCTTTCTTCTCTCTGCATCCCCTAGCGCCATTTTGGAGAGTACTATGCATTGTTTACATTTAAAGGAAAGTATGTGTGTGTGTGTGTTGTGGTACTCTCCAAAATAGTGCTGGGGGGACGCAGAGGAGGAATAAAGTTATTTAAATTTTTTGTGCATGGACTATTTTGTTGATGTTCTTGGTACCTTTCTGGACCGTTACTCCCTGTGGAGCTATCAGAAAGCTTTCGGATTTAATCAAAAATATCTTAATTTGTGTTCTGAAGACTAACAAATGTCTTACAGGTTTGGAACAACATGAGAGTGAGTAATTAATGACAGAATTTTTATTTTTGGGTGAGCTATCCTTTTAAGTGTGCATTAGATGACGTCAAATGCAAAAATAGGGGATGTCAACATGCACAATTAAATATTCAAAATCAATACTTCCTTTATATTGTGCTTCTATAAATGTGTGTCTGTGATTCACAGAATGAGGATGATCCCGATGAAGGGTGCAGCAGGCAGGCAGGGCTGCCGACAGACTCCAGAACTGAGCGCAGTCTTGAAGAGAGTCGCAAACTTATTCTGCAATGGGCCAGTGAACTTCAGAATGTAGATAAGGTGAAACTGCCTGTACTACAAACAAATGACAAATGTCACAGTGATCATATATGATGACTTGCTCAAACTAAGCTTTCTTTGTGTCTGTGTGAACCCCAGCTGTCTGAAAAACATCCGTGGATAAAGGAGAGGATTAATCAAGACGAGGAAGAGGATAAAGATCAGAGTGATGTGCTACAGAAGAGGATCATGAGTTGGGCCAAGGAGATACAGACTGTGTCAGAGGTGGGATTGCAAGCATATCTATATTATGTCTCTTATCCATAGTCACAAACACATGAAGTTGTCCCAAGTCCAGAATTGGTTTTCTGGGAATTAGTTTATCTTTCAAAATCTCCACTTGTGAAACAGGACTTTAATATACAGTATGTGTTCATTTAGTCTAAATGATAAGATAATGAGGAGTGACTGAAAGTATGTTACAATATATTTGTTCTTTCTGTCCAAATGCAGAGCTCTGGAGTGTTGGGAGATGACCTGGCACGGCTGTTGCGAGTTCTGGGACTGAAGAAGAAGAAGCTGGTTTCCCTCATGCCACTACTGGAGTTCATCACTTGGAGTCTTCTGAAAGAAGACAGCAAGGTAGGATGGCTGTGAATGCACTTCTTCCACTATTTTGGAATGCAGTGCCATTTTATGAGGAAATTGTGAATATATAACTGAAAAACTAATATTGTGTCTATATCACCGCACTTTATCGTAGTAAGGAAATAAACAATAGATACAAATACACTATAGTTCCATATCTGTGATAAAATATGCAATACAGTATGTGAGTTTTCTTATCAGGCTCAAGTGTGAGGCTATAAAATTAAATTGCCTCAAGTTGCTTCAGAGATAGTGCTGATAAATTTATGGACGGGAAAAGGGAATTCATTCTCATTTAACGAACAAAGTGCAAGACAACAGCATTGGTTTACAGCACACCAGTGTTTGTTTAAAAGTGATGTAAAATAATTTATCAAATGATGATTTTAAAAATCATAACATGTTATCTGTGTGGTTAAACTTTAAACTTTGGCGACAGGGCCACTCATTTGATTTCCAACTTGAAACAAAAGTCTATAAATACATCATACAGGATGTCATTTTAACCCTAATGTACAGTATAAGAGTTGCAGGGTGTCTCATAGAATCTGTTTTTTATATTTATTTCAGGGCATGGTTCCCCATCTATGGCTTTCAGCTAAGCAACGCACCTGGAAAGCTGGTGAGGGAACTGAAATCTAACCTAAAACTAAAAAAAAAAGCTAAAAATGTCAATAAAGCTGAAAAACACACCAATGAATATTAATAACGCTCTTCTTGGTTCTTTTTTGTTTTTGAACAGGCATGGCACGATACATCCCTAATTCAGGTAACTACTTTTATCAGACCCTATGGAGCACATTTGGGATATTAAAAAACAATAGCATTTCTATAACTTTCCATAAGAGAAAAAAAATACATATATACACTACTAGTCAAGTTTTTGAACAGTAAGTTTTATAATAAAAACGAAAAAAAGTGTTTTGGGGTTTCATGACCCTTTAAAGAAGTCTCTAATGCGAACCAAACCTGCATTTATTTGATCCAATATAGAGTCAAAGAAATATTTTTACTATTTAAAATGCTTTCTATTTGAATATATTTTAAAATGTAATTTATTCCAGTGATCAAAGCTAAATTTTCAGCATCATTACTCCAGTCTTCAGTGTCACATGATCCTTCAGAAATCATTCTAATTTGCTGATTTGCTGTTCAAGAAACATTTATTATTGTTATTATCATCAGTATTGAAAACAGCTGAGTAAATTTTTTCAGGATTCTTTGGTGAATAGAAAGACCCAAAGATCAGCATTTATCTGAAATAAAAAGCTTTTGTAACATTATACAAAATTCAAATGCTTGGAGTCAGTATAATTTCTTTTCACGGGGGAAATAAATAATAGAAATGAATACTTTTATTCAGAAAGGATGCTTTAAGTTAATCAAAACTGATGCTAAAGACATTTATACTGTTACAAAAAATTATTTCAGATAAATGCTGTTCTTCTGAACTTTCTATTCATCAAAGAAACCTGAAAAAAATTACTCAGCTGTTTTCAACATAATAATAATGTTATTAAGCAAGAAAAAGAATATTAGAATGTTTTCTGAAGGGTCATAGGACTGGAGTAATGATGCTAAAAAATTGCATTTTAAAATATATTCAAAAAGAAATCAGTTATTTTACATAGTAAAAATATTTCAGAATTTTACTGTTTTTGCTGTACTTTCAAATAAATGCAGGCTTGGTGAGCAGACGAGACTTCTTTAAAAAACATAAAAAATCATACTGTTCAAAAACTGTTGACTGGAAGTGTACATTAAAAAACTAGATTTACAATATTAATAACTGGAAATGTCAATAAAATGGTCCATAGTTACGATTTGCTATGGGAGTATGTTGGTCTAGCTGTCATGATGATTCACTTTCTTAACTAGTCAATTGAGTATTCAACTGTGTATGTTTCTCTCTTTTTTCAGTCTGGAACTGGATTCTCAGCGCAGGAGGTACGTTTCTCTCATATAAAACCCTTCACTTCAGCTTTAACAAAGTGTTAAATGTATTAGTCCTAACGCTTTCACGTCTTTCTCTCAAACAGCTGATGTAACTCTTGATCCCATGACCAACCAACCTTGGCTACAGCTCTCTGAGGACCACAAGAAGGTTCAGGAGGGCCAAACAGAAGCCAATGTGCCTGACAGCCTTCAGCGATTTGATAGCTTGCCCTGTGTCCTAGGCTGGGAGGGCTACACGGCTGGCCGTCATTACTGGGAAGTGGAATTTGCAAACAATGGGTATTGGAAAGTTGGTGTGACGACTGCATCCTCAAGGAGACGTGGCCGCTTTCCAATGAATCCCTCTACTGGTTATTGGGTCCTGTGGCGCAGCACACGTCAGTTTTTCGCATGCACCAATCCCGAAACAGCACTGCCAGTGCTGCTGGTGCCCAAAAGGATGGGAATATACATCGATTACGAAGAGGGACAGATTTCGTTCTACAATGCAGAGAACAAATCACACATCTACACCTTCACGAAACACTTTCGTGAGAAGCTGTACCCTTTCTTTGCCCTGCTGGATGGACGGGGAGTTATAACCGTATGGTCTCCTAAAGTGCATAGTCGCTTTTAACAACAGAGCAGGTTATGCTTCTGCACTTCTGTTTGAACATTTATACCTTAACAGAGATTTACTGGAACCAAATAAAAAGCAACTTTTCTATTCAGACGAATCAACATCTTTGTGGGCTGGGCCCACTTAATGAAAAAATCATTCCTATTATGATTGCTACATTAATATATGTGACCCTGGACCACAAAACCAGTCTTAAGTCGCTGGGGTATATTTGTAGCAATAGCCAAAAATACATTGTATGGGTCAAAATTATTGATTTTTCTTTTATGCCAAAAAACATTAGGAAATTAAGTAAAGATCATGTTCCATGTAGATTTTTTGTCAAATTTCTACTATAAATATATCAAAAAGTAATTTTTGATTAGTGATATGCATTGTTAAGAACTTAATTTGGAGATATTTAAAGGTGATTTTCTCAGTATTTTGATTTTTTTGCACCCTCAGATTCCAGATTTTCAAATAGATGTATCTCGGACAAATATTGTCCTATCCTTACAAATCATATATCAACAGAAAGCTTATTTATTGAGCGTTCATATGATGTATACATCTCAGTTTTGTAAAATTTAACCTTATGACTGGTTTTGTGGTCCAGGGTCACATATCTCTTTATTCATTTATATCATTTATCTGTGCATGTTTTATGTGGATCAGTAGTTGTAAAAATGTATCTAAGCTTGTCTACTTTCATGTATGGAAGTAACAGTATGTGTTTTGACACAAATTATTCCTCTGAGTGTTATCTGCTCATCCTGTAACCATTAATAAGATAACAATGAGATATTTATTATATCAGTGTTTATGTGTAGTTAATGTCTATGGAAATGCTAATCATTCTATTTTATTTATATAAGCTGACTGATTATTCATGTGTATAAATAAAACATAAAATACATGTTGTCATATGTCGTCTCATTGCACTACTGTGCATCAGTACATCATCTATATATCAGTACTTATCTGATATATAGTTCAGCTTTTAGTAAAAACTTTATTAAAATTATTTTTATATTAAAACGTGCTCAGACTGAAAAGCAAGGGAGGCTTTCTTTCTTTCTTTCTTCTGCTGGACAGAGTAAAAACATCACTGGTAAGGACTCAATGCAGAAGCGTAGTGTAAAACAAACTGTAAAATATTTAAATAAAAATAATAATAAATCTAGACTCTCCCTACGAGCATGAGAGTTGACCTATAGGATTGCGCAAACAGACTGCCAACACAGTTGTATAACCAATCAAATCCTCTCCTTCAGCAGGGGGCGGGACATTTAGTCGACTGTGATGTAAAACTTTCCTAACATTTTGTCGCTGCTCACTAAACCGGTATATGTTCTTCATTGTTTCTGCACACAACTACACAACTGTATATACTCAGATATTATTTGTCTTTGTAAATATGTTAACTGTTAGAATTATAATATCTTTCCAAACGATTTTGTTACTTGTAGGCGGTAATACACTTGATAATTTCCAGAGTGAAGCACAGTGACCAGAAAGAAATAACGCCGATGTTCAGAAAAAGGTTTGTATGTTCTTATTTTCACTATTTTTAACCAAAATTTATTGGCTTAAAAACGCTGTAAAATCTCTCCTAGCAGGTTGGCATAACAATTTTAACCATATTCTCAGATGTAAATATTAATAATATAACACTACAGAATCCCCAAGTTTTTGTAAATGTTCTTTCTTTTTTGACAAACGTTTTAATAACAGTTTTATAAGAAACAACTTTAATGTTGGATTCAATCCTCCATGTAAATCAAAATGGCTTAAACCTCATTGTATATATTGGCAAAGCATTTGGACGTTACCATGAAAATATGTTATTTCTAATAAAGTTAAAATTATTCACAGATGTTATCCTGTAAGTACAGATTTTGGCAAAAATATTTATAGTGTTTGTGAAAAATTAATTCTCTTGTCCTTTTTGTATTTCATTTTGGGTTGAGTTACAACCCAATAATAAAATAAACATAGCCCTTCATTTAGAAGCTCATGATATTTTACTTTGTTTCAAAAGCCCATATTTTTCTGATAAACAAAATAACATCATTAATCTGTTAATAATCTTAGCAAAGTTTTATACTCAAATGTAAACATTAACTCAAAG